>NW_024538938.1:0-17321 GCF_016647635.1 Suillus subaureus
GACCCGAACGGGAGGAAAATCCGCCCTGGACATAAGAGCTCTGTGCCGCGAACGTCGGAGGAACTAGCTAGCTTTTTCATGGCTTCCGATCTCGGTCGTCAGAATCGGGAAGCCATTGAACAACGCCGCGAGCAATACGTTGGCAATCATGAGCACAAGGAGGGGTATCTGTCCAGCGTGGCTGCTGAACATGGCAATACATCTACTGTGTACATGACCTCTATCCTCCAGCAAGTCAGAACGGTCATGAGGCGCCGTGTGCAAGTCATTATTGGTGATAAGTTCGAATTCTTTATGCGACTGGCGTAGGTGGCATTTTTGTTTGACCACCCCCAGTAACGTTTGGCGTTAGTTCCCAAGTTTTTCAAGCGGTAATCATGGGCACCGTCTTCCTGAACGTTCCAAATGACACCTCGGCTTATTTTCCACGTGAAGGTGTTTTGTTCTTGTAATTATCTTCACCTGTCCTCATATAAGTTGTGCCTCACAGCTCTTTCAGCTCCCTCTTCTTCAATGCTATTACATCTGTCTCAGAAATTCCTTCGCTTTTCTTCCAGCGTCCCATCGTGCTTCGTCACCAGAAAGCCGCGTTACATTACCCTTTTATTCAGAGTCTCGCGCATACTATAGTCGATATTCCGGTCACTTTGATCGTCCAACTTGTGTTCGTTGTCATACTCTACTTCCTGGTCGGGTTACAGCGTTCTGCCTCACAGTTTTTGTAAGTTCTTCAAGCCGTCTGTTCTCCGCTTTAATACTCACCCTGCTGCGCAACAGCATTTTTTACCTTTTTGTCTTCTTAATGTCACAAACCATGAAGTCATTCTTCAGAGCTATTGCTGCAAGCTTGAAATCTCGTCCTAGCGCAATAGCTCTTAGCGGTATCTTCATTCTCTTGATGTCGCTCTATGGTGGCTACACAGTTCCTTGGCCAACTGCTCCAAGGGGCTTGCGGTGGATCATGTGGTTGAACGTACGTCATCCCTTGTACAATATTTTCTTCCTCTCAGTATCAATATTGCTGTCTTAGCCATTGTGGTGGGCGTTCGGTGGACTTGTTGTGAACGAGTTCCACACACTCGACGGAGTTTGCTCCACCCTTGTCCCGCAGGGTTTGGGGTACAGAATGTTTCACTTGCAAACCAGGTCTGCACAACTGTCGGATCACAACCCGGGCAGCTTCTCGTTGATGGCAACATCTATGTTGGATTGACGTTTGACTTTTGGTATAGTCAACTTTGGAGGGTGGGGCAGTCACTCTATACTTTGCGAATGGCTCATGACACCACCGCAGAATTTTGGTGTGCTTTGCGCCTTCTATCTTTTGTTCTTGGCCGTTCTCCTAGTTGCCACAGAACTCAATACCTCGTCTGCTTCAGACAGTGCTGTCATTCTCTTCAAGCAGGGATCTTGCGCTGTCGATGGAATTCTAAGGTCCTTGACGAGGAAAAGGCTGATGCAGAGTTTTCATTCTAGATCCCTCTCCCAGGTAGCTGATCCCTCGACTTTCGACAATCTTGAGAAGGTTAAGGATCTCTTCACGTGGCAGCACCTGCAATATGAAGTCCCCGTCGAAGGAGGGATAAAAACGCCTTCTCGATGATGTCACGGGCTTGTTGTCCCTGGAAAGCTCACCGCATTAATGGGTGAATCTGGGGCTGGCAAGGTAAACCTTCCCATGATACCAGTCGCGCATAGCCATTTACTTGAATGCTTGTAGACGACGCTCTTGAATGTTCTTGCACAACGTGTCGGTTTTGGTGTGGTAACTGGCGAGCGATTCTTTGGCGGACAGCCGCTCCCCATAGACTCCAGGCTCAGACGTAAGTACCATCCTAATTTTTCCGATCTTACCTGACTGTCATGTTCAGTGGTTACTGCCAACAACTCGACACCCACCTTCCCGAGGCGACTGTCCGTGAAGCGCTCCTTTTCTCTGCTAGCCTTCGTCAACCACATCAGTTCCTCTCGCTGAGAAGGAAACATAGTGCGTACGTTTTTCTGCCCATGATCAACCCCCCACCTAACTTTCCACTGCAGCGTTGATAAGTGCCTTCAAATGTGTGGTCTAGAGGAGTATGCCGATGCTGTTATCGGCTCTCTCGGGGTTGAGCACCGTAAACGCACCACCATTGCAGTAGAGCTCGCTGCCAAGGTTTGAACGCAAACCCTTCAAGCTACAGTTGTACTGAGAGACTAACAGCCCAAACTTCTACTATTCTTGGATGAGCCCACGTCCGGCCTTGACTCACAATCTGCCTGGGCTATCGTGCGTGTACTTCGCGAGCTTGCTGACCGTGGTCAGGCCATTCTCTGCACGTGAGTGACATTTTGACATGCGGTTTTTTCAATGTTTACGAGCTATACCAGAATACATCAACCTTCGGCGGAACTCTTCCAGGGTCTTTGACAGATTGCTGCTCCTTCGCAAGGGTGGACAGACAGTCTACTTTGGCGATATTGGCGAGAACTCGTCGACCATGCTGAATTACTTTCAGCGTAATGGTGCTCCACGCTGCGGCTCTGATGACAATCCGTAAGTAAGGTGCAATCATACGGGTCTTGCGCTTACCAGGGAGTTTAAGGGCGGAATACATGCTGGATGTAATAGGTGCTGGAGCAACTGCAGTCTCCACCACTGATTGGTACAATGTCTGGAAGTGCTCGCCGGAAGCGGCGCAGCTTCAAGATCATATCAACGACTTACATGAACAGGGTCGTTCTCACCCACACCAGCTTAGCGCCCGGTACTCTGTCTTTGCCACCTCATGGTTGCACCAGTTCGTTGCGCTCACCCACCGGAATTTCCAAGCATACTGGCGCAATCCTACGTATATTCGCGCCAAGTTTTTGCTTAATATTGCTGGCGGTCTCCTTGTGGGCTTTACATTCTTTCACGCAAAATGACTCGTTGCAGGGCACTCAAAACAAACTATTCGTAAGTATATCAATTTCGTTTAATCCCATTCTCACTCCTCTTTAGTCAATATTCCTTTCCCTTGTGCTCTGTGTTCCCCTCGTTCATCAGCTAATGGCCGCCTACATCGACATTCGCACAGTGTACGAGATACGTGAACGTCCCACTAGAATGTATAGTTGGACTGCTCTCGTCATGTCCCAACTTGTCGCTGAGCTTCCTTGGAATGTGACAAGTTCCGCGATGTTCTTTTTTAGCTGGTACTGGACCGTTGGATACCCCACAGGCCGAGCGGGCTACACATTCCTCGTTCTCTCCATCGCCTTCCCGTTCTACTATACTACATTCGGACATGGTATCGCGTCCATGTCGCCAACCGCTCCAGTTGCATCCATATACTTTACAACTCTCGTTATCTTTATCCTGATCTTGTGAGATACGCACATTGAGCCACGCCACTTCATGCTAATAATCCACCAGTGATGGCGTCATCCAGCCGTTCTTCGAGCTGAATTGGTGGAGATGGATGTATAGGGCCTCTCCTTTCACATACATCATCGAGAGCCTCCTTGGTCAAGGTTTGTGAATGATTTCTTGCTGAATAATCGTACTCATGTTAGTCCTCTCGTAGCTATTGGCAGTCAAGCTATTATCTGCTCTTCCACGGAACTGGTCTCCGTCAACCCGCCGAAGGGTCTGACCTGCAGCGAGTACATGGATCCGTTCATTAAATTTGCTGGTGGCTACCTCACAAACCCCGGAGCTGCGGAGGGCTGCCGGTACTGTCCCTATAAGTCCACTGACCAGTATATGTACTCGAGGTTCAACATCAAATACAGTGATCATTGGCGCAATCTGGGCATTATCTTCGGATTCGTTGCGTTTAACGTGAGTTACTGCCAGATGTTGCTCAGATCTGGTCCTGATATACCTTGTGCAGACCATTGCGATTTTCTGGTTCACGTATTTCATGCGCATTCGCACTGTCAGCGTGTTTACTTCTCTTAAGCAGAAATTAGCTCGTGGCAAATAAATTGCAATTCATGAATAGTACACACCGCTTGATTACATACACCCACAAGACTAGAATCAAATAGATTCACATTACACACATGTCATTAACTTTTCGCGTTTCGGTCACGGGATACGATGTTTGTCCTCGTTCGTTTGGTATTTTTCCTTTGGAGAGTCGTACGTCCTCCTTTTTCTCTAACGTCGTGCTGGTTAATTCTTTCGGGTATTCTTTAACAGACATGTATTAGTACTCACTAGATGGTCGATTCCTTCAGTATCTAGGTCTTTATTGTTGTTGTTTGAGTCGCGCCTCGATTCTGAGACGTTTGACAACACACTAGCAGACACTAGATTCGTTTGCACTACACCGCATTCGATACTGCCCTTCCAACTTCAGCGCTGCAGTATTTGCATAAAGCAACATACTTAATACCGCCAGGATGTACGATACGTACCCGTTGATGTTTTCTATGTATATCCGCGATGATAGTCATGAACTTCTATCGAGCTATGAAGAATTTTATAGAAGAGGGATGAGGACAGTCACATCTCATTGGCATTACCATGCCCTGAAGTTCAGAGCTCAAACCACCCGACCATAATGCATTGCACAAAAACTTGCTGTTCACGAAATTTTGGGAAAGGAGGTTCGCTTACATAAGCGCCCGGAAGAAATTGGGGGTTGCCCTATGTCTCTTTATTCTCTTTATGCACTAAAGGCTTGGCACGATTCAAGTTGTCGACTGCATCACCACCTGCAGGACGGGAACCACACGTGCATGGAGAGAAAGCCTCAGCGGGCAACCAGCGAACGTCCCACACACCACGCAATTCTCGTTCTGAAGTCCATTAGATCAAGGCCTCGAGACTGAATACGAGTCGACCGTCGCATTCCACACCCGTTCTAGACTAATAGCGGTTCCGATGCTTGCCCTGCAGATAAAGAAGTACAGGTATACTCTGAGTCAGTGAAGTAGCCCCTAAGATTTCATGGATTTTCTAGCGTCTACTGGCCTTTCCTCTAGATTCAGGGGTTGCGTCTGGATCCAACATCAGGATAAAACTGCTGCAGCTCTCCAAGGCGTTGACCTGAAACACGATGATATCAAATGGATTAAAACACCCTTATTTGAGCAGGGGAACGTTGCAGTGAGTCGCAGCATTAGCAGCTATATGGCACAATTTGACTTCCACCTAACTGTTTGGTCGAGGATGGTCGAACAGCTGCCATTGCTGATTTCTTACTACCAGTACTTTTCCTTGCGTTTTTGGATCTCTGGACTCTTATTGTGTGCGAGAACGCCACCTAAAATTTCATCTGCTTGTGCAACGTTGCTCGTACCTCGCCTTATGCTCACATATTCTCAGAAGACACGCAACACTTAGGAGCTCAATACACTACTGCCATGAAGAGCCAGTCCAGGACATTTCATCGTCAGATTCATTCATGGGTTTGGTGGTTAGGTTCTACCAAAAGTAAACTTGGTGCCGTCATTTCCCCAGAATTTTGCGGCTTACATGTGAATGCCACATCGGAGGAAGTTATCGACCACCGAGTATAACTGCATCGATGTTAGGGTTATTCGTATTTGATTAAAAACAATCTGACATCAAGCAAAAATCGATGCATTTGGGTGAGTCCGTTGACGCGGTGGGATGCTTTTTGACATTGACCTGACAGTTTTATCACTGCATGGGATGCTTGTACTCGCTGCAATATCATGTCTTCTTGCTGGAGCCCTGTTTTCAGCTCCAGGGCACTTTGGGCACTTCGGCGAGTGTACGTCTATCCGAGAGTTCTATCATAGGCAACTTTTTACATTGTTTGACTTCGGAGATTCTTCATGTGAATCACGTCGGTGATCGTTCGAGCACTAGTGACTGTCCATGCATCTCTTCTGATCTTCGGTTGCCTCTCACTCGCCAATGCCTGCTTCTAGGTATAAAAGATAGCTCGTGTATGAGGATCGAGCATTCATTAATTTTCGGGTTTGACCTAGTGTGTTGTTTGCGGCTGCCACTATTGCCATGATGTTCCATTCCATCACTATACTCGCTTGTGCCCTCAGCATTTTTACTCATGCTACTGCCTCACCCACAAAGCGTGATGCGAGTGTATGTGAGTTCACCGAGTGTCGAACTCCCCATTCTCCAACTGATGATGTGGTCTAGTAATCGACAATACCTTAGGAACGCTACCGTGAATGCTTTGGATCAACGTGATGACTTGATTGTTAGAGTCGACGTTGACGCTTGTAAGCATTTACTTATTTTGACGTCCCTCATGGCTAAGCCTTTCATAGGAGATACTGTCAATCTCCTCAGCCAAAAGCGCGATGATGACGGCTTGGTTAGCATTGACATTGGTTAGTACCGTATTTATTCAAGTTGGTGGCCAGTATTCAATAGTATCTCATTCAGACGTCGATAACCTTCTTAACAACGCTAGCGTAAGTGTATTGAGTCGGTAAAAGGCGCTCGTTTCATCCGACGAGTGGTAAAATGCCAGATTTCCACTGGTGTGCTTAGCCTAGTAGCTTGTCGGCTGCTATCATGGGTTTGTTAAGTAAATATAGTTGCATGCAGTATTAGCTGTCGTTTTTTACAATGCATTGCATGTTTGATCAGTTTGTATGCGTACAACAGCTCTTACCACCGCATTTTTCATAGCACGGTGCAGGACTCAAGCTGGTAGGTAGTAAGAAGACAATCAAATACTCGTTTCCATCAAGGTAAATGTAAGGCCGTCCAATGGCCGGTATCATCAGATAAGTATAATATAATATAAGCCGTACAGTAAAGAATTTCTGCGCAAGAAACTGTAACGGTCTGCTGTGCTATACCACGAGTGACTTCGATGTATGCAAGGTAAGTGAAGTAAACTTCTACAGAGTTACATACATGATAAGTTATATACTTGCAAATAATTTGAAATATAAAGACGACGACAATGGACTGCGACATGGTATGCCTGCCAGAGGTACAACAATCCGAAGGGTATACAATTGGAAGTCTTGCAGAGCCGCAAGGTTAACTCTTACTGTCTGGTATAAATATTAAATTTCGGATGTCTCTCCTGGGTATTGCTTATGAGCCATGTACAAGTCGCAAGACTTTTTACACTCACTTGGCACGGGACACGGAAATTTGGAACAATAGTCGTCGATTTCCAATTGCATTTCACGCAAGGCTGGCCTGCCTAACTTCCTGAGGAACATTCCAATAGGGCCAGTCACAGGGTCTATAATGCGCTCGTTATGTGAACCGAGAATCTCTTCGGGATCGTAAGTGAAAAAATGAACGTGTCAGTCATAAATCGAGATATGTTTTGAAAAAAAAAAAACTCACCACGGGTATCAGGAGCATAACTCCAAGCTGGTATTGATAAAGGGATGCAAAACGCCATCTCAATAATGAAGAAGAAGCTGAAAAAGAGTGTAAGGAGAGCTGAAGTGCGCATTCTGCTCTTAGACGATAATTCTGCAGGAGATCTGAGGGGTGAGGGAACGTTAAAATCGCAAGTGCGGAGTAGGTCACTTATATGCTAATTTTTATTTCGTAAATGACGCTATAGTTGCCCGGGTCCCAAAGAAAGATAGCTTCCATTCGGACATGAGCGGTACTTACTGATGGCTGCCGACATCGAAGTCTAGGACGATCTTCTGATCAGTAACAAAATGTAGCAAAATGGAGAGTCCAATATTTTACACCTAGATTACAAGTAAGTATGTCACTTACTTACGATGTGGGGACGTTCGCTGCCTGGAGAGACTCTGAGAGAGAGAACTTCTGTATTCACATACTGTTACAAAGAAAAGAAACTGTTAAGACACGGTGCTCTATGGGCGGTGTTGATATGATAATGAGTATAAGTTGGATGTGTTGGTGCGCAAGTCAACTTACCAGGTTCGTTTGGCGTCCGAGTTGGGTACGATAGAACATGTCACTGCTGGAGATTGTCGAAGCGAAACATAATATTATTAAGTCACGTGACTCCCTGCCGAGTAGTAGGTCGGAAGCTTCCAAAGAAACTAGAATTCTCGCAGGTCCTAGCGCGTTTCTTGTCACAAAAACTTTCCCCAGATCCATATTACTTACACAAGCTACCATTTGTGTGGCGAACTTTAACCAACTGGGGCATGGAAATTTCGTCAATGTATGGGCCCACTGCGATGCCGGACCCGGAGATGTTTGGTTCGAGTCGTTTCCCATCCTAACTGTGCCCCTCTGGTCCGCAGTACCCGAGTTAGCTCAAGTTGTTGTTACAACTGTATCTGAGCTGCAGAATATGTATGTATGCAGCTTGTCGAGTGACAACTTGTTATTATATTTTTTCGTCTATGGTGAAAGTACATTTATGAATGTTGAAAGCGCGTGTGCAAGCTTGACCGCTGTACTAATAACGCTGGCCGACGAGATGATATTTGATACTATCAACATATTCATGACTTATGGCTCTCACTGACTGAGCTGCCAGTGGATGGACGGACGAACGGCCGGGCGAGGTGTCCAAGTTCCGATTCCCGACTGGTCTTAACTAAGCGACAAGCCTACTGAGCGTCGTCTTCTTCTAAGCTCCGGGCAATGATTGAATATTATAGGCATATTATACAAGGCTAACATTGCCCATCAACAGCTTGTCGTGCCTCCACTCCCAATATATCCAGCATTTTGCTCCTCGACCGCACTGCCGCCCTTCTTTGCCTTCTCCTTTCCATTGGCTGCTCCTCTGCTTCGTCTCGTGCAATCAAAAAATCCAGGTAAGCTCGTTCCGCCGGACGAAACAAGTCGTCGAACGAGTCGTCGGCATAGAGTCGAAGTGCCCGAATTTCTCCTTCGGGTAACGACTCAAAATTAGTTGTGTGGCAGAGGGACGCCACCGGCGGAACATCCAAGGGTCCAATCGTTTCACCAAGCCGCATTGCTTCGGCATATTGCTGAAGGACAGCATTGGGAGGTGTGGCAAACGGATCTTCAACATCCCAAACAAAGCCTCTCGATCCGTGAAGTCGATCTTCCTCCTCTTCATGATTTCCCGCTATATATCTGTCTGCAAGAGGTGTTTCGGTCTCTTCAATCTCACCGGGCTCCAAGAACGAGCATGCACCGTCGTCGTTGACGGTAGTCGACAGTTCTTCGAATTCCTTGACGGGTGGCTCGTTTGAGCACAAGCCCAAGACCACGCGTTGCGTATACCCCCCAATCACTCTGCGCTTCCTGTGCTTCTCTACCAAGTCCATCCCCATACCTAAAGCAAGCCCCAGGCCCTTACGTGGCCTAAAGACGGTCACAGCACTTGAATTGCGGCTACGTGCACGCTTTGCACCTATGAGAGCCATCATCTCTGCCAGGGTATATCCAACTTGGGGATCCTCTTGGTCTGCAGGTGGGACTCGAGCGAGTCTCCCATCCTGGTCCACGTGATTGCGTGTGAGTGTAATACCAAGGGTCTTGGCAGCCTTGTGATCTGATTTACCAAAAGCCTTTCGCTCGGCGGGGTTGAGTCTGTTTGTGGCGGAGGGTGCCAGAGCGTCGGCGATGTTCATCGATGCAGCGCTACCGGAGCGCGTCATGACTGTTTGGATGGACGTGTTTTCCATAATATTGCAAGACTGGAGTCAAGGAAGAAACTCGCAAAGCGGAGTGAACGATTTGTGGTGACCGCCATAGACATTGCGGGGCGCATCTTATATCCCGAGTACTGTGGACGGCTTTGGTGCATTTGACCATCCACAGTGCCTATAATGGGTCGGTATGCAAACCTAGTGGTATGTGTCTTTGTTCATCTCGCTTTAATTGCCGGTTTTGACAGGTGGTCCACAGCACTGTGGTCTCTCATTGGTCTTTAGTGGCATGAGACGCGTGTTGTCTTGAATGACGATAGGTTGTGCGAAAAGGGTTGAATCCTTCGTGGCTGATACGATTGGTAAGCAATACGGGTGAATGTGAGGATATGATACTGATCATCTGCTCACGATAGTAGTGAGTCTGGTCATCTATGCAGGTTCCCTGCAACAGAACCGCATGGACCCATGCGATCACCCATGTCGGTCTCGTCCGGCAGATGTTGAGATATTTACATGATTGTAGGACCTGATTCGCTTCTATTGCTGCGTCGCTCTAGCAGGCCAATCTCTGCTCACCGGCGCATATGATCCAACTTCTTGAACGTTCCTCGCCAACTCAACTATACCCCTTGTGACACTACCCTTTTGGTGGGTATATCTTCAGTGACCGGACATACCCTACCATGCACCGACACCGTTCGAGATCTTTGGACAACGACGAAACTTATTCTGGGGAGCTTTGATCAGTGCCGTATTTCGTTATGTACGATCATTTGATAACGGCGTCAGAGGGTTCAGACAAACTGGTATCCTCAAAGACTTTACGATAATTTAATCGTTCGTTACTGCGGCGTCGCAGATGTCTCAGATCGATGCCCTAATTTGAAGGTATTCGATGTAGTGGCATTGCATGTTCAAGGTTCAACTTCGATTATGATTGCTAATTATAAAATTATGGCTTAGCAAGCAGATTCATTTCTCGACGTATCAGAGAGGCGACAAGCCCAATGGTTCATGACTGAAACAACGAGGCAAATTTTGTGATTGGTAACCCACTCGTACTAGTGTGGTCTCACAGGTGAGCAACTCAAAGCCTGTCGCCACAATTTTGAGCGCATAAGCGCTTATTGGTTTCCAGTAATGGGTGTTGAATGGATAAGCACATCAGTACTCGACAAATACCGTCTAGTGCGAGTTTCAGAATTGATCTCCCTATTCGTGTAAGTGGATCTCCGAGTTACCATTTTTGGACACCAAAGACCCCTCTATAAGGCGGACGAACGTTTCAGTTTCAACAATAATTCACTCCCCATGCTCTCCGCTCATATTCTCGCTGGAGCGACCTCGTGTATTATTTTGCTGGTTGCCGCTTTGCGCTTGAGTCGCGGACGCGTCTACCCTTTGCCTCTGCCGCCTGGCCCTCGTCGTTTACCATTTCTGGGTAACGCACTGCAATTAGACACCAAACGACCCTGGCTCACATATACTGCGTGGGGGAAGATATATGGTAGGTGGACCAAGGTCTCTTCAAGCACTTAGATTTAATTCCATCCTTTTTCATAGGCAAAATTATCCACTCTCGCATCCTTGGGATTGATATGATCATCATAAACTCTGAGTCGATCGCGCGGGAGTTGTTGGACAAACGTTCTGGAATTTACTCAGATCGCCCCGTCATTCCCACCAATGAAATGTATGTCTGCTCTCATTCAGCCTATTCTGAATTAGCTGACGAGACAGAGCTGGACTGGGTTTCAATACTGTACTCCTTCCGTATGGTGAGACTTTGCGACAACATCGCAAGATCTTCCATCAAGTTCTCAGGGCCGAAGCCTCTTTATCATACCACGGGATATACTCTCGCCACGCGAATGAACTAGTGTTCGATCTCTTGAAGGCCACCGGTGACCTGCAGAAACCCATTCAAGCGTACGTCCCTAATTCAGTAACATTGTAACATCTGATCCAACTGACAATCACACAATTGTTCCAGATACACGGCATCGCTAATCATGGCCGTGACATATGGACACTCTGCTCGCGGAACTCAAGACCCATTCCTTGCCCGTACGCAAGAACTTTTGGATATTGCCAGACATCTTCTTTCTCCCGAAAGGGCTGCCATGTTCACAGCCTTTCCTTTCCGTGAGTATGTCAATGCTATCGACGACGTCGATTTGAACATTTGGCATGTCGGTTGCAGTCAAAAAGCTACCAGTTTGGTGCTTTCGTGGAGCCTATGCCCTGATGGGACGCAGTAGAGAATTGTGTCAACAGCTTTTAAACGAGCCCTTTAACGAAGTGAAGGCACAGATGGTACGTTTGCGCACTGTCGATGGACGATTCACATGATCTGCTTGCCTGTAGGCAAATGGTACCGCTTCACAATCATTAGTCGCTGACTTCCTCAGTCAAGCCGACGACGGTGCTGACGAAGACACGATGAAAGCTGTTGCGTTGATGGGATACATAGGTAATTGTTTTATAAAAACACAGGATTCATTATTTGACACGGATATGGCGTTTAGGGGGCATAGACACGGTGAGCCATTAATTTAAGAAATCCTTATCATTTCTTCCCTTACCTTAATGTCTCGCAGTCTACATCTACATTGCATGTATTCTTGATGGCTATGATGCTCTATCCAGACGTCCAAGCCAGGGCTCGTGCAGAAATCAATCAAGTCGTGATGCACGATAAAATGCCATCCATTGATGATAGACCATCGTTGCCCTACCTCGATGCCGTTCTCCGTGAGGTTCTCAGATGGTATCCTCCCATACCCCTAGGTCGGTTCAGTGATGTGCCTTGGTGTTTACGCAATTGCATAGCTAACTCTTTGCACAGGAATGGCGCATGCAACAACAAATGATGATATTTACGGCGGGTACTTCATACCCAAAGGTTCGTCATATGAGTTGGGGTTGCATCGCCTTATCTATAGTTCAATTAGGTACGGTGGTAATGGTTAATCAATGGTATGTACGATGCAGTGCATCTAAATGCTTGAGCTTAGCATGATTCAGGGCACTGTCTCGGGACGAGGACATATTTCCTGATGCATCGCGCTTCGATCCCACTCGTCATCTCACAGCTGATGGGAAGCTGAAGGACAACTTCGTCCACCATTTTGCCTTTGGTCATGGCAGGTGAATACCTCACAATTAGTATCATTTTCAGTTGTTCATCGACTTGTGCAGGCGCGTTTGTCCTGGTAGGATAACTGATGATTCATCAATGTTGGGGACGGCATGCTTATGCCCTTGGCAGGTCGTTGGTTTGTAGAGAACAGTCTGTGGACTGCAGCGGCTGCCGTACTTGCCGTCTTACGCATCGATCATGCCAGAGACTCCAACGGAGACAAGATCGAGGTAAAGCCGGAAATCTCCACCGGCATGGTGATGTAAGTGGCCTCGACGTACGCGTGAGATATAACTAACTTTCAGTCCGAAGTCGCCCGGAGCCTTTCCAGTACTCGTTCGAAACCGTGAATTCAGCTAGAGAAGAGTATCTTCGAGCGATGATGAATTTGAAGTAGACGTTGTTTGCGCTGTACATAGGGTGTACAAATATTCTTGGTATGTATGGCGCCGTGCAGTGAGCTAAGCGCTGAGGCCGGAGGTTTTGTGATCTGATATTGACAATGGGAATTACTTTTATGCTCTATTGCCGAAATCTCGTGAACCCCGTGGCACCATCGTTATTGCCACACCCCTGATACCGAAGGAACGACTAAGGGTAAACTGTTGCGATGCTCAGGTGCGGTCACATGAATCTTATTTCAATTAACTGATGATCATCTCACACTGCATTCAGCTCAGTTGGCGCGTACGTTTTGTCATTTACTCTGAACATGTTTACTAAAAGTAACTGAGCGACTGGGTAATAGATCAGCTTACAAGGAGAAATTTGACTCCGCTGTGATATATCGACACGACACAGCTTGAATTAATTCAGGAGCAGGTAGATGGTGTGTGCACGCGTAGGCACATTGGTGCATGTTGACATATCACTGATTTGAACGTCGAAAGTTTTAGGTCAAGTTGGTGTCAATAAAGCCGCGTTAAATCTGCGACAGTTCATTATCATTTAGGCGTCAAGGAAACGGGGATAACTACGTACGCGTACTGCGGCAGGCACCTCGAGATCCAGTGCAGTACTCGCACTCAATTTGACCAATCCGAGTCGCTAGCATTACTAAGACGCTAGTTGTCTCCAAGTCATCCATCATGAAGGCGCCATCCCTTTATGAATGTCCAGTCGCGCTTTGCAGCATACTTATGCATAACTTTAGCTCACAGGTACCGTGCGCAGTGCGCTCGCCGCGCTTAGGGCGGATACGTTATGTAACCGAGGGGTCCGGAGATTACTCTGCTTGGCCCGGCGATCATGGAAAATCTCAAGTCAAGTCGTTGCCCGTCATTCAGGCCTAGGCCTTAAAATCCCGACACGATGGCGGAACATGGTCTATGTCCTTGATTGAAATAAGGATCACCTCACGAAGAGCACAAAGTCCTCGAGAGAAAAACATCACAAGCGGTCTCACATGTTATGGAATTTGTATATGCTAAGTCTAGATTTTTGTTGAAAAAGCCGATCAAGCAAATTCTGACCCTTGGGTTTACGTAGAAATTACGTTTGAACAAGGAATCTGATTGGTGGAGGGACACGGCATGACTATACTCGATGCTAGAACTCCTTTTAGTTTTTCCCTTGCTTCTTGTTCACAGCATGTACAAACTCAGGCATATTATAACTCGGGACCTTATTCCTGAGAGCAAATCTTGGCGGGCCCGTCTTGCACTATAAAATGCAGGCGCTCTAACAATGGAAGACTATCCCGCTAAGCACTCTTAGCTTTTTGTTCTCCATCTCCTTCGCGCACGTTCTCCTCACTTCCTTCAATCGCCCCCCACTGCTACTATGCTGTCCAAATCCCTCGCACTTTTTGCTGCCTTTGCTGCTATCGTTCCCGCGTTTGCTGCCCCCCTTCCTGAGCAACTCGCTAACGTTGTTGCTGGTAAGTCCCGTCTCAATGATGCGTTTTGCCTCTTAATTATGTTGTTATTGTAGTTGTTGAAAACGTTGGCGACGATGCTAAAGTCAATGTACTGACTCGTGGTCCCGCTGGTATGTATAAAATATTTTGATGATCTACTGATGTTGACCAGAATGTCTTTTTAGCCTTCGAGGAGGTCGCCAGAAGACTTGAACTCTCCGGACGAGACAGCGGATGCAGCCTTGCTGACGTCGACATTAGTAAGTCATTCGCCTCAAGTCGAGGTCTGCATCCTGACCGGAACTGAACAGTCATTTCCAATGTGCTTAACATGCCACGATTAATGTCTTGTCTCCATCTAAGCGCGGCGGCTGTGATATTCTCGGACTTACTATTGGTAGGAATTTCCTTCTCGGTTATCGCTTTAAATGTTAAATGATTTTCAGAGGTCACTGATGTGTTGAACAACCTCGACGTCAACGTTCTCAGCCCTGGAAAGTCCAAGCGCAGTGATTTCACACTTGCTCAACTTGAATCGCGTACGTTGTTTTTGTGTACGCTTTGTATTCCCGACCTAATAGTTGCGTTGCAGTCGTCACTAGCGCAGCGCAATCGAAATCCAAGACGTCTCGCTCAGCGGCTGACAAACGTGGACTTGTCGATGTCACCGCGGTAGTAGATGACGTTCTCAACAACCTCGATGTTAATGTCCTGACCAAGCGTGGTGATTATACCGTGTCCCAAGTTGCCAACGGTATGATACGTGCCATCTCTGTTACCGCCAGATTTTGACTTTACATCGTAGCCCTTCTAAACGCTCTCAATAGCCGGGCGTCGAAGCGCTCAGGCGAAACCCCTGGCGTCAGCGATCTTACTGAACTGGTTCTTGACGAGCTAAATGCTCAGAAAGCTGCTAAGCGCGCTGATTAAGCTACTATCGCTGCCGGTAAGTAATGTCACGGCCGTAAATTGAACACCTCATAAGTCAAATTCAGTTGTCGCCAATGATTTCAATCCGAAGGTCTGTCGCCTGAATGACTCAACCCTCATACCCGACGTCGCGGACATCTCTCGCCCTTCGTTAACTACTGTCACTCGTTAGATCACGTATTCCATAGCCGCGTAATGAATTCTCGCAATCTCCGTGGTGTGATGAAACGTTCTCCAGTACAAATTTTTCAACAAACTCGCCCTAGCAAATCAGTCCGTTAACTCGTGTGCTTGCTTGTATGTTTTTCCGCGAGCACGCGCCATCTTGATGCGATGGTACTTGATCCCGTGCACGATGATCAGACGTAATCGAAGTTACGAATCACTCGTTCCATCAGAATAATCAGAATCAACACGTCAGCGTGTCATTAGTTAACAGTGGAGCTCCATCAGTCGTGGTCGACATGCGTCGTGATGGATGATAATAAGTTTACAAGGGTTGTATTTGAACAAGACATGTGAAGGATGTTTGCAGGCAGGCAGCCAGACGCGTCGAAGTCTTTCCCGAGTTGGTTTGAGAGATCCGTCGGCGATCGGTCCAACCTCATGCCGCCGCACGGCCTTTGTATGAACAAGGAACAAGGGTTGATGGGCATTACCCTTGTGAGTGTGTTATGTATTTTGGGCTCGCGGGGGAATTGAATGTGATGCGACTCATCGTGGTGTTGTGGGCGAATTTATGTTGTTTATTGATAAGGCTTGCTGCAATGTGATCTTCCTTCTTTTAAATTGATCTGATTAAAAGTGATGTCTGTCATCTTCAGAATCGGCTCCCGCCCACTCACTGCGCATGCATGTGAACATCATTACCATCAGACAACGATGTACCGGCACAAGAAGGTTTACGTGGGACGTCAGAAGAATCTCGTTCGGCGATCATGATCTAGACCCATGGCAAGGCCGATGAGTGTTATAGTCCTATACAAAGGGTAAACACGGCGTCACCATTCTAGTGGACGGACCTATCACTTGTTTTTTGGGGGCTGAACGACATGTTTGACTTCCCTTTGTTGCTGTGATTCCACTACCGTTGGTCGGGGAAGTCGGGGAGACGCATGGTGAAAGGCCGTCGCTTACATAAGCCAACATTTTGTCATGGAGCTCGAGTTTGCTCGGAAGGTCTCCATGTCTTCACAACAACTTCTCGTGCGTCAAGTTGTTCGTTCAGCCCACCAAACCAGGGCGTATGGCAAAGTCAGGGGAGATTTTCCTTTAAAAGTGCATAGAAATGTGCGCGTAATTTCATCTTCAGTGACGCGCTCGGCAGCAGCTGCTCCGAAACTGAAACCGACACCGACATCAACGCCTCCCCCTCCACTTTTGAGCCTGCACCACACAGCGGGAGCAATCATGGTTGACCACGAGAGTCAAGGCATCTCCACTCCTTTTCTCAATATTCCTCTCTGTAGCACGCGTTCTTGGCTATGGCTCGCCGCAACAGTTCGCTAATCGACGTGCGCTGGTCTTGTACAACACCCTATGTGCCACGCGTGCTGACGAAACGCCTGTATTTTGGAGAGAAGGTATGCGCAGCGATTTCATGTAGCTCTTAATTAATTCCTACGTAAGAATGCTCTCTTCCGCCAACTTTCCAGTCCTGGTTTACAATCACGAACCTGCATGTCTGGCTGCTTACTGTCCGACTCCGTGCTCTCCCTGCACCATACGGGACACAACATGTGCAAGGGCTCATTGACCACTTCTTTCAAGACGTCGAGGAACGCTTGCGCGCTGTTCTCCAACCAGGTGTCTTACCTCCTCGTCCTTCATCGCCACATTATCTAGTACTGCTGAGGATGGTTCACACATCCGCATAGCTCCTTTTATACCACG
>NW_024538939.1:0-17315 GCF_016647635.1 Suillus subaureus
ATCGCGGGAGTTGAGTCGCGCAGAAGACTAAGAACATAGAGGTCAGGAAAAACAGTACAATGTAGATGAGAGATGAGCGACGTACGTGAGCACGATGTGGTGCCATCGAAGAACCCTTGGGGAACCCGATTGGAGACCTTGATTGGCTGACGGACTGGACGTCGTGTAGCATCAGCCTAGAAAATGTTTGAATGCAATGAGATCTGTGATAAAAGTGTCACGTACAGCAGTAGAGACTTGTCATGCTGGTCCAACAGAAGTTCGTCGAGGCCGGCTTCTTTGACGATTGCAGAAACATCCCACGTGTATGCATTGTTGTCACAGCAGCCAGTGGCTAGTAGCATTCCGTCTGCGGAAAACGACACAGAAACCACAGTATTTGCATGGTGGAGGGGCGAACTGATGGACTGGTTGTTGTCGAGGTTCCATAATCGTGCTGTTTTGTCCGCTGATGCGCTTGCGAGGATGCGGCCATTCGGAGATATTGCAATGTCATAGACATTACTGGTGTGCCCTTCCAGCACTGCGATTTGTTTCCAAGTCGTAGTACTCCATTTTCTAATCGAGTGATCGTTTGACCCGGAGATGAGGGTTTTTCCATCTGGGGTCCAAGCCAGGCCCCACACCCAACCCATGTCCTTCAAGAGTGGCGACAAGCTCGCTGGTCTTCGCATTCCAGATTTTGACTGGGGACTTGACGTCTCTGCGAGCCCATTCGCCTCCGCCAGTCGCAAACATGACCATGTCTGGCGAGTAGACGACTGCGAAACACGCATTCGTCCCCAGTCTCGATTGGACCAAGGATGGTCTTTCCGCTCTCTACATCCCACTCCCTTGCAGTCCCATCCTGAGATCCGCTCAAGACTCGCTGACTATCTCGACTCCAGCAGACAGACCTCACTCTCCTTGTATGCCCCATCCATTTCGCGATGACTTTACCTGTGTTGACGTCCCACAACCTCACTCCACCATCCCCATCCCCACCCCCGCTAACCACTTTCTTCCCGTCCGGAGACAACGCTATGGTCCACATTTCACTGTCTCCATCCCTCCACTCCTCTCTTATCTGTTTCCCATTTTTCATGTTCCATACCCGCAACGAGCCGTCATTTGAACAAGTCATCATCCGTCCACCCGGCAGATGTATGGCACCGCAGACCAAATTAGTGTGTCCCTCCAATTTCCGGCGGGGTGTAATCACTGATGCCTCCTGATCTGGTGAAGACATCATCAACTACTAGGCGCAACTCCGTCTCAGCTTTCATCCAACAAAGTCTAAAATCATCACTTACAACAATATGGTCATCAGCCGCTCCCGACGAATTGGCACCAAGACACAAAAGGTGTTTAGGTCAGAGGGTTGACTTGGTACATTTTACATGTGTTATCCTCGTGTTTACTCCACAGCTTCTAGCATAGGCTGTGCAATTGAAGCGCCCAAGCCTCATTTCTGATCACGAGGGATGCCATCAGCTACAATCTTCATTCTACAACGGTCTGACCGCATACCCTCTGTGTGTACTGCTACGACCTTGCCCAACACAACTTCACTCCGCTATCCTCGTTAACACCATCTTAATCTGCTTCACCCCACCCAACTGCTACCTGAAGGTGCCATCATCCCATTGATGCTCGCATACGGTGCATAAGACACATATTTCTATATATTTGTACACAGGAAACCACCAGAACTTTCCCAAATCTCATTGATAAGACTCATCGTTTGGTCTTTGTTCACAAACCTCAGCACAAAGTCACCACACGCGAATCTTGCGTCATAGCTTTGTCGCCGGATTATAATCACCCCTCCAGAGCAGCAAAATAGCTAAGGAGATGTTCGCCCTCAGAAGGCGCCGTAGGTTCTAAACAGTCCATTTCACTGAAGGTTGATTCCCAGAGGTCTGGAGGCAACGATACCTCAGTTGGAGGTTGCGATACTCAGGAGTTGCCAGAGTTGTATTACAACAAGGGTGAGTCCTTGGGTGACGTAGAACATCTAATGTTTTACTCATCATTATTAATAGGGATAGTGGTCCAGTCGTCACCCATCCTTTCGATTTCTATGTATCTGAAATAACATCGACGTTGTCAAGGAATACATTGTAAACACTTCGGATCCCCGTTTTATTGACATTCGTCTTTCGACGTCAGCAAACCTGGTGCTGAGGTCGCAGGTGGTCTATGCTCACTGGTATCCTACGACTAGGACAGGAAATCGAGATCCGTTCACGAATTGTGGACACTCAAGGCTGGAACCGCTGCAAACCCATTTTCAGCCAGATCGTCTCTCTGCACGCCGAGAGCAATCACTTGCAATTTGCTGTTCGAGGAGGTCTAATTGATGCTGGGACCAAGATCGACTCCACGCCATACTGAGCGGATCGTCTTGTTGGTCAAGTGTTAGATGTGATTGGAAAACTCCCAAAGGTCTACATCGGTAAGCATCCCCTGTTTCGGTATGCTATCACGTTCTCAAGGGTATTTTGGGTTTGGAATTAGTTTGTTCCTGCATTGTTTATTTGGCGTTCGTACAGAGGACAGACAAAAATCTCGAAACCTATCAAGAACGAACTCCTGCTCGTTAATATTGGTTCAACATCGAGTAATGAGCATAAAAGGCAATCCCACGAAGGTTCAATTGACTTCACCTGCATGTACAGGTCGCCATTTCTGGATGTATGGAGAAGCGTTGGTGGCTTTTAGGTGAGTGTTTTCTCATCTAAAGGTTAGGGACATGTCCAACTAGACCGATTCGCTACCCACATTCTTGCACTTGAACCGGAGCCGATCTACATCTGTATCATTTTTACAGAATCTAAATACATTTTTTCAATTGCACTGTACATCTTATTGGGAAGACTCGTGATGATCACTTCCCCTTATCAGCGATCCCTTGTGACTTGATATGTAAACTTTGACGCATATCAACCTTTCAATGTCAATTTTGGTCTTGGCCAATCAGACTACCTTTAGCTGTTCTAACAGCGAAGCTTTAAACCCGCAAGTATGTGCATGCGTTGTCTCGAACTCCATTTTTGCCCACAGGGCGTCTGTTGCCACCACAATCGTAAATGACAGCCTACACTGTCCGATTACTGAAACTCTACATTGCGCGGATAGTTGACCAGTCAACAATGAGCATTCTCTAGGCTAAATTATTTCTTTCTGTCTTGAACATGATGATGGACTGCGCATCTTCATTTTACTGCATCGTCGATATTAAGAATGACATTCTGTACTGATTTAGAAACGACCTTGCTGTCTGTGTTTTTGCTTTTGGAATCATATGTACTTCGATGATAGGTGATCAAGCACCTCCCGATGCTCTCAAGTACCTTGTAATGCGATTTGAAGGCGAAGGACTCATCAAAAGATCGTTTAAACCTGAAAGTGAATGGTATTTGCGCGGTACAATGGAACATATCAGATGGCAATGTGCGGGTATCTATTATAAGAAACAATGTTGTATGGACAAGATTAACGTCATAGCATTTCAAAGGACGTAGGAGATCATTTCAAAAGACGAGAAAATTAACCAGGTAGATTAATGATGACCGTCGGTATACTCAGAGGAGGCACAACATATAGAGACCCAAAAACGAGTCCAACGCCCAGCGTGTTTGATTATGATATGAGGATTGGTGCTCGGTTCGTTAGCGACAGCGGGAGGTGTGATAGATGTCGTTGAGAGGGCAGCCTGTAGTTGCGGAGATGGCTGAGGCTGAGCCACGCCGCTGGATTGTATGGCGTTGCTATTGGGAGGGTGGGAGGTGCTTGCAACAGGGTTCTTGGATTTCAATGGAATTATTACCATCCGTTTTTCTCGTGCTGATGCGTTCCTCTAGGTGATATAAGTTGGTGCTCGAATATTTGAGAAGAACAAAATGACATACACGTTTGCCCTTAGCAGACGGAACGTCGACGACTACTGAACCACGCTCGTGTAGCTTGATCTCTGCATCATTCGATCTGTCAGAGAAAAGGTTTCGAACCCAGTGAAAGATGCGGGGTCGTGATGGTGTATCACGGAGGTCGAGTCGCGCAGAAGACTGAGAAAATCAAAGTCAGTAAAAACAGTACAACGGTAGATGAGCGACATACATGAGCACGATATCGATGTGGTGTGCAGTCAAAAAATCCTTGGGGTACCCGATTGGAGGCCGTGATTGGCTGACAGACTGGACGTCGTGTAGCATTAGCCTAGAATGGATAAATCTAAATGCAATGAGATCTGCGATGAAAGTGTCACATACGTTGTCACACTGCTCCAACAGAAGTTCTTCGAGGCCAGCTTCCTTTACTATTGCAGAAATATCCCAAGTGTACGCATTTCGGTCGTTGCAGCCAGTGGCTAGTAGCTTTCCATCTGCCGAAAACGACACAGAATGCACCGAATCTGCGTGTTGGAGGGGCGAACTAATGGGCCGGTTGTTGTCGAGGTTCCATAATCGCGCTGTTTGGTCCAAGGATGCACTTGCGAGGATGCGGCCATTCGGAGACATTGCAATGTCAAAAACAGGGTAAGAGTGCCCATTGAGCACTGCGGTCTGTTTCCAGGTTGTTGTACTCCATGTCCTAATCGAGTGATCGGTTGCTCCGGATATATGGGTTTTTCCATCTGGGGTCCAAGCCAGGCACAACACAGATTCTGTGTGTCCTTCAAGAGTAGCAACAAGCTTGCCGGTCTTCGTGTCCCAGATTTTGACTTGGGACTTGTTATCACTGCTATCCCAAGGCTGTTTTCCGCCCGTCGCAAACATAGCCATGTCTGGCGAGTAGACGGCTGCATACATGTATTCGTGTCCAGTCTTGATTGGACCGAGGATTGTCTCTCCCTTCTCTACGTCCCACTCCCTTGCAGTCCCATCATAAGATCCGCTCAAGACTTGCTGACCATCTCGACTCCAGCAGACAGACCACAGTCTCTTCGTATGTCCCAACCATTTCGCAATGACTTTGCCTGTGTCGATGTCCCACAACCTCAATGCACCATCTTCACCCCCGCTAACCACTTTCTTCCCGTCCGGAGACAACGATATTCTCCACACCCCACTTTTTCCGTCCCTCCACTCGTCTCCTATCTGTTCCCCACTCTTCAAGTCCCACACCCGCAGCGAGCCGTCCGCTGAGCAAGTCATCATCCGTTGTCCGCCTGGCAGGTGTATAGCGCCATAGATAACACCGGCGTGTCCCTCAAATTTTTGGCATGGCACTATCATTGATGTCTCCTGTGCCACACTGGCAACCCTGGGTGAAGTCATAATCAACTACCGCGTGCAGCTCGTTTCAGCTTTCATACACACAGTTGACGGTGGTTGCCTACGACGATTATCAGGTCTTGACACTGAGACAGAATGAGCGTTTAGGTCAAGAGCGCACTGGAAGGTTGAGTTCGTACGTTTTACGTGTGTTGTCCTCGTGTTCACTCCACAGCTTACAGCATATCCTGTACAGCTGAAGCGCCCAAGACTCATTTCTGATCATGAAGAATGCTAAAGAGTAACAATCTTCACTTTACAATGGACTGACCCTCTATGTGTTTCGCCACGACCTTACCCTGACGTCACTCCGCTAGCCTTGTTAACATGCACATAACCACCCACTGCGCCTTAAAGGTACCTGACATCTCACCAATGGTCAATACTCATCTTGCGCATGACATGCATCATTCTGGGTCTCAGTACGTGGCAAACCACCTCAAACTTCCAGATCGCTGATGGTTCTTCAGAAGCAGAAAGCTCGGTGCAAAGTCACCTCCACCATCAACTACCGCATGCAGCTTATTTCAGCTTTCACTGTGCACAAATGATCACTTACGATAATTAACAGGTCTTGACTGTCCCGGTCACGATATTCTGATGACCACTATACTCAATGCTCTTCTTCTAATCGCAGGAAACGAGACATGCCCTCGGCCGCAGATATCGGAGCACTCGGCTGCCGTTGAAACCATGAAGTTGGAAAACATCATTATTTTACAGAATACGGTCGACTTCGCCAAAGAAGCCTAGACTCTTGAGCACCAAAAATAATAGCTGCATTCGTCAAAGGTGGGTCCTCCCTGGCATGGCCTATTCAATGATGTACTCATTCTCATACCAGGCATGGTGGTCGAGTTGTCACCCATCGTTCCGATATTCGCGCAGCTGAAATACGATATTAACGCTGTTAACGAATACATTGTAAAATATATACCTTTCCCAGTCTGCGACTTTGCTTCCGATCCCCGTCTCATCATGATCCATTCCTTCGACGTCAACAAGCCTGGTGCCGATGTCATGAGCTCAAAGGTGGTGTTGCCAATGGTTCTATCCTCACAGGCATTCTATGGCCAGGGCAAGAAGTCGAGATTCATCTGGGAATTGTGATGAGAGACACTCAAGGACAGAATTGCTGCAAGCCGATTTTCAGCAAGATCATCTTTCTGCATGCTGAGAATAATCACTTGTAGTTTGGGGTTCCAGGAAGGCTGATTGGTGTTGGGACCAAGATTGATCCTACGCTATGCAGAGCGGATCGTCTTGTTGGTCAAGTGTTGGGTGCGGTCGAGAAGCCCCCAAAGGTCTACACTGGTAAGCATTCTCAGTTTCGGTATGCTAGTGCGCTCTAAAGAGATTCTAGAACTTGAAATCAGTTTCTTCGCCTCTTGCTGGGCGTTCATACAGGGGATAAGAAACACACGAAAGTATCTAAATCGCCAGGAACGAACTTCTGCTCACTAAAATTGGTTCGGCGTCGACTGGTGGACGAGTGTTGAGCGTGAAAGAGGGTCTCGCGAGATTGACTTCACCCACATGTACTGAGGTTGGAGAGAAGGTCGCACTTTCGAGACATATCGAGAAGCATGGGCGGCTTGTAGGCGAGTGTTTCTGTCGACTCAGTAGACTCATTCGCTGAGTTGCCATCAGGTTGGGGAAGTGTATAACGTGGAACGGTATTGGAGTTGGACTGATTCGCTACCCACATTCTTGCATTTAATGTGACCAGAGCCAATCTACATCTGCATTATTTCTGAGGCAAGTAAACGCAAGTAGTTCCATTTCACTAGTACACATATTTGACTTGCGATGGTCATCTTTCCTGATCAGTGAAGCCTTCTTACTGGCAAAGACAAAAACTAGAATCAACCGTGGTAGGCAAAGTATGCAATAAACAACTTTGTCTCCATTGTATGTACTCGAGATATAAGATAGGAAAGATCTTCGTAAAGGACAACAAGATGGACGGGATATATTAACGACGATCATCGATATACTCGGGAGATGCACAACAAAAAAACAGCCAGAAACGAGTCCAGCGTCCAGCATTTTTTACCATTGCATGAGGATTGGTGTGCGAAGTTGTAGCTTGGGAAGTAGCGACAGGGTCAGGTGCAGTGGATGACGTGGAAGTATGTGTTTGCAAAGATGTTTGGGCCTGAGCAGCACCACTAGATTGTTGTGTAGTGTTGCTATTGGAAGGGTGAGGTGCTTGCAGCAGGGGTCTTGGGTTTCAGTGGAATTATTACCATCCGTTTTTCTCGTGCGGACGCGTTCCTCTGCGTGGTGTAAGATGAAGTTTGAATATTGGAAAAGGAGAAGATGACATACGCGTTTGCCCTTGGCATATGGAACATCGACGTCTGCTGAGGGATGCTCATGCAGCTCCATCTCTGCATCACTTGGTTTGTCAGAGAAAAGGCTTCGAACCCAGTGAAAAATGCTGGGTTGTGATGGTATATCATGGGGATCAAGTCGCGCAGAAGACTGAGATCATCAAGGTCAGGAAAAATAGTACAATGTAGATGAGTGACGTACGTGAGCACGATGTGGTGTGCCGTCGAAGAACCCTTGGGGTATCCGATTGGAGACCTTGATTGGCTGACGGACTGGACGTCGTGTAGCGTCAGCCTAGAAGGGATAGGTTTAGATGCAATGATATCTTTGTATGAAAGTGTCACGTACAGCGAGTACCAACTTGTCGCGCTGGTCTAACAGAAGTTCGTCAAGGCCAGCTTCTTTTACTATCACAGAAATGTCCCAAGTGTACGCATTTTTGTCGTCACAGCCAGTGGCTAGTAGTTTTCCATCTGCCAAAAACGACACACGAAGCACGCAGTTTGCGTGTTGGAGGGGCAAACTGATGGGCTGGTTGTTGTCGAGGTTCCATAATCGCGCTGTTTTGTCCGCTGATGCGCTTGCGAGAATGCGGCCATTTGGAGATATTGCAATGTCATAGACATTGTGGGTGTGCCCATCCAGCACTGCGATTTGTTTCCAGGTTGTTGTACTCCATGTCCTAATCGAGTTATCGGCTGACCCGGAGATAAGCATTTTTCCATTTGGGGTCCAAGCCAGGCACACCACCCCATTTGTGTGTCCTTTGAGAGCAGCGACAAGCTCGCCGGTCTTGGTGTCCCAGATTTTGATTGGTGACTTGTCATCTCCAGTGCTATTCGGAGGCTGTTCTCCGCCCGTTGCAAACATGGTCATGTCTGGCGAGTAGACGGCTGCGTACATATATTCGTGTCCAGTCTTGATTGGACCGAGGATTGTCTCTCCCTTCTCTACGTCCCACTCCCTTGTGGTCCCATCGTAAGATCCGCTCAAAACTCGCTGACCATCTTGACTCCAGCAAACAGAATTCGTTCCATCTGTATGCCCCATCCATTTCGCGATGACTTTGCCTGTGTCGAAGTCCCACAACCTCACTCCACCATCCATATTCCCGCTAACCACTTTCTTCCCGTCTGGGGACAACGCTATTCTCAACACTCCCCTTTCTCCGTCCCTCCACTCGTCTCCTATCTGTTTCCCAATCTTCAAGTTCCATACCTGCAGCGAGCCGTCCGTTGAGCAAGTCATCATCCGTTTTCCACCTGGCAGATGTATGGCGCCGGACACCTGACTGGTGTGCCCCTCAAATTTCTGGCATGGCGTTATCATTGATGTATCCTGTGCCACACCAGCAACACTGGGTGAAGTCATAATCAACTACCGCGTACAGCTCGTTTCAGCTTTCATACACAAAGTTCACAATGATCACTCACGACGATTATCAGTTCTTGACACCGAGGTACAATGAGTGTTTAGGTCAAGAGTGCACCGGAAGTTTGAGCTAGTGCGTTTAAAATGTGTTATCCTCGTGTTCAATTCACAGCTTCTAGCGTAGGCTGTGCAACTGAAGCGCCCAAGCCTCATTTCTGATCATGAGTCGCATTCCATCAGTCACAACCTTCAGTCTATGGAGTTACTGCACACCCCCCATATACTCTGCGACGACCTTGTCCAACACAGTTTCACTCCGCTATCCTTGTTAACATGGGCATAACCACCCCATTGTTCCTCAAAGGTATCCGACATCTCACCAATGCTCGATACTCGTGCGGTGCGTAGCATGCATAATTCAGGGTCTCAGCCTCCTCAAATTTCTAAATTGTTGGTAGTCCTTCCAGAACAGAAAGATCAGAACAAAGTCACGCCGTGCGAATCGGGTGGCGTAGCTTTGGTGTGATGGATTGCAATAAATGTTCCAGAGCGGCGAATGAAGGTCGTAGTTTCTACAATCTGGATCACTGAGGGCACAAATGCCCAGTGATCCGGAAACAATAATACCCTCAGTCGGAGAATGCGGTACTCGGAAGCTCTTGAAGTTGACCTTTCAGTTGGATTACAACAGGGGTGGGTCCCGATGAAACATTCAATATTGTTACTCATTCTCGTCTTAGGCGCAGTGGCCCTGTCGTTCTGATATTTGCGCAGCTGAAATACAACACCAACATCATCAACGAAATACATATAGAACGTATGTCTATCCTAGGCCGCGACTTCGCTTTTAATCCCCGTCTTGTTTGTTCCTTTGATGTCAACAAGCCTGGTGCAGAGGGCGGACGCATCAAGGTTGGTGATTCAACATATTCCGCCATCACTGCTGGAGAGTATACGACACAACGATTGAAAGCTACGTATCACGAGAAAAATGTAATTGCTACTTGCTACTAGTATTGGAGCATTTCGGATGCGGCGCATGGGATGTACAAACCTCTTAGCTTGTTCGGAACAATGTGGGGAACTTCTATCCTCTTCCTTCCCGGCCTGCTTCAACAACGATCATGTCTTTAGCAGAGTCGGCGTCCGTCATCGATGGCGCTTTTCAAGACATAGCTGTAATGTCTGTTTGCTGGTCAAGTTCACTTACCAAGCACGACATTTCTGACTTGACTGCAGCGATCTTTCCTGTGCAACGAATTTGGACGAGAACAAGAAGAAAGTCCTTGCATATCAGATACGCGATGCGTGTATGAGTGTGGGGTTTTTCTATGGTAAGTCTTCTGTATATGCATAGAAACAACTCTCCTACGACACTATGGCCACTTTACATTTACTGGCAGTCAAGAACCATGGGATACCAGCAGAATGCGTAGACACTATCCTCGAGGTCAACAAAGAGTACCTCAAGCTTCCAACGGAGGAAAAGCTCAAGGTGTCGATCATGAACTGTCACCCGTGTTCAGAATTGCTAATCGACGGCGTTTTTATACAGCTCAACCACGAGGCCGTCGCCAACTTCAAAGGATACATACCACTACTCGATTCCAATATCGAACCCGGGAATAGAGGCGACCTGCACGAGGGGTTCCAAATTGGCTGGGAGGAGCTCGAGACAAAGGCCCATGATGACAAGCGAGCAAATGCTGGCACCATGTCGGGCGCTAATGTATGGCCTGAGCGTCCCAAAGAGTATAGAGAAGCCATGTTGAAATACTAGTGGGTACTATTCTGCCTTGATGGGTGAACTTTCAACTTATGGCTTCGTTAGCCATGCGGCAGTAGGTGTGGGAAGGATGCTTTTCACACTGTTCGCACTGTCTTTGGATCTGCCAGAGAGATATTTTGACGACAAGGTGCAGTGCCGTTGCAATGAATGTTATGTGATCTTCGGACTTTTGAATATTTTGTAGACGAAGAACTCGGCTGCCACTATGAATGTATTATACTACCCCCCACAAACAGGTCCTGCAGACGATCGTATCGTTGGTATCGGTGCCCACACGGAGTGTGTCATTCGTTGCCAACTTTATTCTGTTACCATATTAATGCCTTATAAACATTTAGCTTTGAGGTGCAATTAAATTGCCCCAGAAATCTACCATGATTCACATTGGTTGTGTTCCAGTGTTTTACGATACTCTGGCAACAACCAGGAATCCAAGCGCTGCAGGTCCTAAATTCTCAGAAGCAGTGGATCGCAGTCCCACCCATCAATGGAACGCTCGTTATTAAGTGATCGGATTTGCTTTTCACTTGGTTCCAATGATTGATTGTCTTGTACAAGCCTGGGCGACCAATTCACCAGGTGGACAAGTACGTTTTTCACACTATGCCCTGACTTCATCTCAGCGTTCGATTTTTAGATGATATTTTCAAGTCTACGGTACACAGGGCTGTCAATAGGAATGGCGTTGATCGATATTCTATTCCCCTATTCTTCGGCACTGATTACGATGTTAACATCGAGGTTCGTGCTTGTTTAGTGGTTGAATACTCGATGATTGAGATAGTGGAGCAGCCTATTGCAAGTTGTGTATCTGCCGAGCGACCCGCGAGGTATGGACCTGTATTAGCTGGGGAATATGTCAATCAGCGCTTGAAAGAAATGTATTACCAGACGACCTGAACTTGGAACTACATCAGTGGTCTCAGTACTTAGTCTCGTGTGAGCACAGATCACGAGGGTTACGCGCAGTGAGATTTATTCAATAATCGGCGGAACCTTTCATGGCAAGGAGATTGTATATGACGTGTGTCCTGTATCATGTCTGCAGTATGCAAATGCAAGTCCTTCCATTTCTGTAGTACACGTGTATTGAAAAGACTCGCGATGGCCACCTAATCGTATTTACTTATTGGCAGCGACAAAGGATAGAATCAACCTTAGCATGTAAAGTATGCAAAAACCGACTTTGGTACTTGATGGTAAGATCTTCGTAACGGACAAGAAGACGGATGGGATATATTAATGATGATGATCGCTATACTCAGGAGAGGTACAACAAAAAAACAGCCAGAAGCGAGTCCAGCGTCCGGCATTTTTGATCGTCGCATGAGGATTGGCGTGTGAAGTTGTAGCTTGGGAAGTAACGACATGCGCAGGTGCAGTGGATGACGTGGAGACAGCAGCCTGTGTTTGTGAAGATGTTTGGGCCTGAGCAGCACCATTAGATTGTTGTGTGGCACTGCTATTGGGAGGGCGTGAGGTGCTTGCAGCAGGGTTCTTGGGTTTCAGTGGAATTATCACCATCCGTTTTTCTCGTGCGGACGCGTTCCTCTGTGTGGTGTAAGATGGGGTTTGAACCTTGGAAAAGGAGAAGATGACATACGCGTTTGCCCTTGGCATATGGAACATCGACGGCTGCTGAGGGACGCTTGTGCAGCTCAATCTCTCCACCACTTGGTTTGTCAGAGAAAAGGCTTCGAACCCAGTGAAAAATGCTGGGTCGTGATGGCGTATCGCGGGGATCAAGTCGCGCGGAAGACTGAGACCATCGAGGTCAGGAAACATAGTACAATGTAGATGAGGGATGAGTGACGTACGTGAGCACGATGTGGTATGTCGTGAAAGAACCCCTGGGGTACATGATTGGAGACTCTTATTGGCTGACGGGCTGGACGCCGTGTAGCATCAGCCTATAATGCGCACGTTCAGATGCAATGAGATCTGTGATGAAAGTGCCACATACAACGAGTAGTGAGCTGTCGCGCTGGTCCAACAGAAGTTCATCAAGGTCAGCTTCTTTTACTATCACAGAAACATCCCAAGTATATGCGTTGTTGTCGTTGCAGCCAGTGGCTAGTAGCTTTCCATCTGCCGAAAACGATACAGAAAGCACCATGGCTGTGTGTTGGAGGGGCAAACTGATGGGCAGACTGTTATCCAGGTTCCATAATTGCGCTGTCTTGTCCAACGAGGCGCTTGCGAGGATGCGGCCATTCGGAGATATTGCAATGGATTCGACATAGTCGGTGTGCCCATCCAGCACTGCGATCTGTTTCCAAGTTGTTGTACTCCATGTCCGAATCGAGTGATCATGTGACCCGGATACAATCGTCTTTCCATCCGAGGTCCAAGCCAGGCAATGCACCCAATCTGTGTGTCCTTCAAGAGTTGCGACAAGTTCGCCTGTCTTCGCATACCAGACCTTGACTGGGGAGTTGACATCTCTGCTATTCAGTTCGGACCCACCAGTCGCAAACATGGTCATGTCTGGCGAGTAGACAGCTGCCCACACCCAATCGTGCCCTTTCCTGATTGGTGCAAGGATTGTCTCTCCGCTCTCTACTTCCAATTGTCTTGCAGTCCCATCGTCAGATCCGCTCAAGACTCGCTGACCATCTCGACTCCAGCAGACAGACACAACCTTCTCTGTATGCCCCATCCATTTCGCGATGACTTTGCCTGTGTTGATGTCCCACAACCTCACTCCACCATCCCCACTCCCGCTAACCACTTTCTTCCTATTCGGAGACAACGCTATGGTCCACACTTCAGTGTCTCCATCCCGCCAGTCGTCTCCTATCTGTTTCCCACTCTTCAAGTTCCATACACGCAGCGAGCCGTCCAGTGAGCAAGTTATCATCTGTTTTCCGCCTGGCAGATGTATGGCGCTGTAGACTGATTCAGTGTGTCCTTCGAATTTCTGGCAGGGTGTGATCACTGATGCCTTCTGTATTTCAACAATGGGTGAAGACATAATCAACTATCGGATGCAACTCCGTCTTAGCTCTCATCCAACAAAGTTCAAAATCATCACTTACAATTATATGTTCCTCAGTTGCTCCCGACGTATTGGCACTGAGATCTAAGAGACAAAGGGCGTTTAGGTCAAAAGTGCACTGGAAGTCTGAGCTGGTACGTATTATATGTATTATCCTCGTGTTCACTTCACAGCTTCTAACATAGGCTGTGCAACTGAAGCGCCCAAGCCTCGTTTCTGATCACGAGTCGTATTCCATTGGCCACAATCTTCATTCTACAATGAAGTCACCGCACACCCTGCATATGCCCTACTATGACCATCCCCAACACAACTTCACTCTGATGTCTTCGTCAACAATGTCTTAAGCTGTCTCTCCTCACTCAACCGCCCCCCAAAGGTGCCCATCATCTCATCAACGCTCGATGCTTATCTGCGCAAGACACGTATTTCTGTATATCGGTACATGGGAAACCACCAGAACTTTCCCAAAATCATTGATACCACTCACCATTTCATCTTTCTTCACAAACCTCGCTACAAAATCGCCACGCACGAATCTGGTGTTATAACTTTGTCGCCAAATTACAATAACCCTTCCAGAGCAGTAAGGCACCTAAGGAGACGTTCGTGCTCAGGAGGCACTATAGCTTCTAAACGATCCACATCGCTGAAGGTTGATGTCTAGAGGCCTGGAGACAACGATACCCTCAGTCGGAGGATGCGATACTTGGGCATCTGAAATACAACATCGACGCTGTCAAGGATTACGTTGTAAACACCTCCGATCCCCATCTTATCGCGTCTGTTCTTTTGATGTCAACTTATTATACATTGCTAGCATTTCGGCATAACAATGTTTAGATAAGGGTTAGGCCTGCTGAGGGCCAGGAATGGCGAGGTTAGGACGTGGCGCTGCGCGCCGTAAGGTTAGGTAGGAGTCCCGTTTAGGACAGAGTTTGCGTGTGTCAGCTCCCAAACGATGGCATTTTAGAGTTGACAACATTGACGTTAAGCATATGTCCCTTAGTCGACGACGTCGAAGTGTCACTTGGACTGACTTCGGTACTACAAAGTCAACCGAACTCCCACGTTTTAGAAGCAAAACGAAATTACCTCGAAGTCACTTCACCTCGATGACAATACTAAGTGGTGAAGAGCAGGATTGTATCCCCTTCAGTGCAGTTCTCGCACAAGATGATCTAGCACTCACCGATTCGCTGATTAGTAGCTGCTCAAGAAAGCGACCATAGTGCTAGCGGGCTCTGCCGCGAGCGGCCCTGCACGTTATGATATATGATATATCAGCCAGTAGCAATTCAGAGCAACACTTTAAGGATCAACATTAATCACCATTAATATGGTTTTCCTACACACACAGCAGACGATCGAGGTACGAGCTCAGGCTGCGTGATACCCAATCTTCCATCTTTTGAACCGACTCAACAGTACCTTCGAGGTTTGTCGTTGGTTTCCCTTCTCCACGTTAGTCTGCTCAAATTCCTAGTAAAGTTGCACCGGCCGCTGTTTGGGTGAGTTAAGCGTATACTCTTCTCGCAATCGAGACGAAATCTTATTCCCATCACAAGGCACTCGATTATTGTTTGACCCTTGAACATGAAGTCCGTCTGTTCAGCAGCACGGGTCGTTGGAACATTGCGACTGTCATGTTCATCATAGCTAGATATGTTCCGATAGCATGGATTGTCAGCGAGATATACGGTGAGCAATAATATTTTTTCTTAGGGACAATGTTCTTAGTGGTCTGCCAGTCACTCTTGGGCCACACTCGGTGCAAACGGTATTTACTCTATCTTGACCATGCTTTAAACACGTTGATGTTTAGTAACACAGTGCTTGACTACATACCGGATTGCTGGAAGTAGGTCACCTCACGATTACTAGTTTCGCATCGCTTAATACTTCCTCAGCGTCCCTGCTTCTCATCATGCTGGCTACTGAAGGCAAGCTTTTTACATCTATAACGAAAGCTCTAGGATTTATGTGTTTCAGGACTGCTTCTCACGCGGACACTTGCCTTATGGCATGACAATAGAAAGATAAAGCGGTTTTTATGGGCAAGCTACTTGGTAATGTTTCGCCAGTTTTGTTGTCCTGATGAGTGATTCAATGGAGCTTGAAGGTTACTGCCATCTCCACAGTCACTTGTGGTGCAATTACGACACCTCTGCTTGAAAGCGCATGTGTGCCCACATCAACTCAGAGCGATCTAAACGTTGCCACCAAATTGGAGCGCCTGATAATGGGAGGATTTGTCAGTACAGCGTTGTTTGAGCTCAGTGAGTGATTTAGGGCGCTGCCTTTCTTTGAATCTCCTGATGAAAGATGTGCAGCGGTGGCTGCTATCACAGTGTATCATTCAATTCAATTACGCTCTGATGACATGCACACCCTCTATAAACTAGCCCCGACCTTATCGAAGGGGAGTTTGGTATATGCGCTGTCGCTTTTTGGTATGTCACTCGTATGTTTATTAATTCCTTTCCATGTCATCTGACTGTGCTCAAAGCAATCTCTGTTGCAAACATTGTTTCTTTTTCCTTGCCGGTACGTAGTTTCTATACACCCTACCATGACTATAAGGTGTGGACTGTTTATCGGTGCAGGTCTCGGGCGGTTATAATGGCATCATCGACGTGTAAGTCGACGGCCCTCATATCTGAGTTAATTGCTCAACTGTCAGAATCAGGTTTCAAGGTGTCCTTCATGGTATTATAGCTTCACGAATTCTTTTTGATCTGCGCGATGCGAACCAGAGTCAAAATGATAGCTTTTGCCTGACTAATTTACAGTTTGTACCGCATGTAATACCCACGGCTACCCAAAGCAACGTGTGATTCACACATGTGCGTCGTGCACGTTTGATTGTCGGATTCGGGCAGACTTAAAATCTTTCGGCAATACAGGAGGGGCGGTGCCCTTGGTGCCATTAGGCCGTCATGTGTAAAAGCGGACGTTGGCTTGCGTCTTAACAGTAATAATGTACATGTGCTGTCATGGGAATCCGAGAGGAACGACACTTCCATTATAGCCATAATTGCGCTGTGTTGTCCCATGATGGGCTTGCGAGGATGCGGCTATTGAGAGATATTGCAATGGAGATGACAATCGTATTCCCATCCAGCAGTGCGATCTGTTTCCGAGTTGTTGTACTCCATGTCCTAATCGAGCCATCCATTGACCCGGAAGTAAACGGTTTTCCGTCTGGGGTCCAAGCCAGCCTTAGCCAGGCACATGACCCAGTCTGTATGCCCTTGACTCTTCAAGAGTAGCGACAAGCTCGCCGGTCTTCGTGTCCAAGATTTTGATTGAGGTCTTGTATGATCCATTCAAAGGCTGTTCGGCTCCGCTAGTCGCAAGTATCGTCATGTCTGGCGAGTGGAACGACTGCTGGCATTCACGCCCTGTCTTGATTGGACCGATGATTGTCTCTCCGTTCTTTACATGTCATTGTCTTGCAGTCCTATCGAAGGATCCGTTCAAGACTCACTGACCATCTCGACTCCAGCAGACAGTCCTCACCGCCTTTGTATGCCCTATCCATTTCGCAACGACTTTGCTG
>NW_024538940.1:0-17311 GCF_016647635.1 Suillus subaureus
TGGCCACTGTTTGCAGCTGTGAGTGTCTCGATCCTCCTTCGAGCTCGAGCCATGCTGATCGAAGTCGTTGGCCACTGTTCGCAGGTGTGAGTGTCTCGATCCTCCGAGCTCGAGCCATGCTGATCGAAGTCGTTGGCCACTGTTCGCAGGAGTGAGTGTCTCGATCCTCCCTCGAGCTCGAGCCATGCTGATCGAAGTCGTTGGCCACTGTTCGCAGGATGTGAGTGTCTCGATCCTCCTTCGGGATCGAGCCATGCTGATCGAAGTCGTTGGCCACTGTTCGCAGGTGGTGAGTGTCTCGATCCTCCTTCGAGCTCAAGCCACTGACCAAAGAAATCATCGATCCGTCGGCAGCTTGTGAGTGTGATCATTCTCTGTCAACCTCCTGCATTCCTCACCGATGCAATCGCTGATCCATTGTCAGAATGCGAGTATATTGATTCTCTGTCGCCCTCGCACCATACTGACCGAATTCATTGCTGCTCCGTTGCCAGATTGTGAGTTTGTCGAACCACCATCGAGATCGAGCCATACTCGCTGAATATATCGCTCATCCGTTCACAGGGTGTAAGCGCATCGATCCGCGGTTGGATTTGAGCATCACTGACCAATTAAATTACCGATCCCTGTTCACAGTATGTGAGTGTGTTCATCTGCTGTTGATCCCGAGCGTTGGTGATCGACGACATCGCTGATCCATCAATAGGAAGTTAATTTCTTCAATCTTTTTTGACTTCGGGCCATGCTGACCGAAGATGTTACACATTGGCAGAATGTGAGTGTATCGATCCTCAGAGGTGGTCGATGTTCAACCTTCCACCATGATTTGACCAGCTTGATCGGAGTCATCGTGAAGAGATGCGGTCTAAGTTACTCTCTGTGGTATGTCCAAATGGTCACACATTTTACACACATTTCTGATGTTGCGAATGTGCCAGGCCTCTGGCCCATCACCCTTGGAGAACGTTGCTCAGCTCATTTCTGGTGAATTTTGAGGCTATGTTACGATGAACCTGCTTATTATCGATCATTTAGCTGTTGTCATTATCTTCGAACATTCTTTCTACGTTTTCGACAAGCAGCGCTATCTTCAGGACAAGCGGGAGTCTGTTCCCTCTTTTCGTATCGCTCTCGAGCAGTATATTGCGTCTCCGCATGCAGCTGTTGTCAGGGAAGGTGTGAGTGCTGCCGTCCAGGCATATGAAGATCCTGTGACAGCTGCTGCCCACGCATATGAAGAAGGCGTGACTGCTGCTTCCCGCGCATATCAAGACGCTATGACTACTGCTGCCCACACGTATAAAGAAGATGTCGGGAGCTTGCCTGCTTGGAGGGTGAAGTTACCGTTTGGACGTTTCAAGAAGGCAAAAGAAGCTTTCGAACGCTTTCGGGGGAAGGAGAAAGAAGCTTTGTGTTCACAGGCGAAGGTGGAGTTAACCAAGACTATTCTTGAAATCACTTTAAATCATCGGCTGCGTATGTTTCACCGTCATGTTGTGACAGCAATCCCACTGATCCGCTTGTCTTCAGCAAGACCTTAACGTGTCTCAATTTGCGTGCCTCTTTTCTAAAAAGAGATCCCGGCGTGCATTGTCATTTTAACCTTAAACTCTACGTAGACACATGGACTTCAATGTTCTTGACAACGTCGGTGACTCCAGCTGGTGGTTGATGGATGAAAAGACCTGGCCGTGAACGGAAGATAGCCTTCAAACTCGATGGACCTCGAGCAGCGGACGCACCTTGAAAATATCTCGCTTTCGTTCTTTGAGGGACAGCGTGCCAGGTGCGTGTGATCATAGCTCTGGGTTATGAAGTTTTATTAGATGGATGCATTATTCCGTGATACATTCAGCGTTGCTACTACTCTGTGCATGCCACGGTCAAAACCCACTCATCCATTCAAATTCTCAACGATCGCGTGGATTGTAACCTGAATCTTCTCGAGTGACTGACAGACGGCATCATCGTCGAACGAAGGAGAAACCGACTTACAGGATGTCAGCATCGATTCAATGGAGAATTTTTCAGCGCTGGATGTCGCCTATGCTATGGTCTGACTTACTGTTTCATGCGTGTCTTATAAGCATGAGAGCGTGTCGAAGTATAACGACTGAATCCCGTGTCTATCTATCTATATCTATATATCGCTATCTATCTATCTTATATATCTATCTAAGACTTATGGTCAAGCTGTTAACAGACTTGAAATCTGTTCCTCCTGGATGGTGCAGGTTCGAAACGTGCCGAGAATTATATTTTTTCAATGCTGCGTATTATAGTACAATGGTAGTCATTTATTGGGAACAACATTGAATTGCATGTGTCTTCAAAATCAAATACTCAGATGGTGATATCTACTCCAACGTGAAAGTTCGGAAAGGGCAGAGAGCCTAGAGAGAGCTGGAAGTAGACGAACTTGTTTGTCCCATTCATGAAAAACCCAGATCTCTTACGATAGCCTCCATCGTCGGGCGATTGGCCGGTATCTTATTCAAGCACGGTGAGAACTGTTGATACACCCCATCACTAAACTGTTGTACACCGCATGACTGAACCGCCGATACACCGCATGACTCTGTATGCCCTTGACAGGCACACATCCACTCTGTATCGCGTTCATAACATTGAAAGGACTTGTCACCCACGCGTAAGGCCGATTTCCCGAGAAGATCTTGGGATATTGTAAGAAGGCTGTTTTCGTGTATTAACAATCCGACGGACCTGCAACGCGACGCAGCCATATGAATAGACATCCCAAGCTTTTGTTGGCATCTTGTGTGTAGCTTCGTCTTCATCTTCATTTCCAGCTCGTAGAGCCTCAGGGGGCGTCCACAATGTGTTTCCTGAATGACAGTCGCTGAATATGGCGTCCCCTGCCTCGGCAAGGATCATCGATAAACTAAAGCCTGTGAGACGGAGGCAACCAGATCTGTCGATCAAAACCTTGCTCTGACATTGAATTCATTTAAATACTATATGAGGATCGAGATAAGACATACCGGTGTCAGGTCACCATGCACGATACCCTTGCCATGCACTAGTGGATAATCTTTAGTAAATGGTGCAATCACCACATTTGTTAACAACGGAACGCACAGTAACTAATACCAGCGGTTATCTGCCATATCTGAAATCATGTCTGAGGATAAACTAGTGCAGTAGCTATTTGGCACTTACAAGCTCTCGTTTTCGAGCGTCAGATAGTCTGGAAAACTCGCGCTTCAAGTAATCATCCAGCGATCCTTCTTCCATCCATGGAGAAACTAGTGCCGGAAGTGGCCCAAATTCTTCAGCAATAGTCACACCCTCGAGAGGGAGAATATGGTCGTGTTCCAACTGTATCCAAACATGGACCTCGCGACGAAATTTCTGGGGAGTAGATGTATCAGCAACTGGAACTACAAATCAATCCCCATACTAACTTTGACTATCGGTGACAGATTCGCATCTGTTTGTGAAGGGGCCCTGATAGCTTTGACAGCGACCTTGATTATGAGAAATGATAAGTCTTCCACTGATGTCTAAACTCACAAGGCGCCAGGTTCCAGATGGTGTGGTCATTGAACATTTCCAGGTGTCATACAGCTCTCCTCTAAAGACTGGAAACTCGCCATCTCTTACGATATTTGTCGCAGGAATATGGATCGGTGTATATTTGAATTGAACTGGCTCCTGCCAATAATATCAGTATATCATCAACGTGGAAGCATTATCAACTTATGCGCCGGAAAAGATCCATTGCGAAGTAAAGCTATATCTCAGAGTTCAGAATGACAAGTGCTAGACAACTGGGATGCATATGCAGGAGCCGAGAGACAACCTTTACATCGCTCTGGGACAGAGGTAAGTAACGTGATTTCTGCACGTGTTGGAAATTTCCTAAGGAACATTTCATTTTCCTTATGCTGTTGACATTTTTACTGTCTCGAAGCCGACTGAAGGGGAGTCCTTGTTAATTTATGAGCTCGATATATGCTAATACTCTATGGACATCATAGTACATAGTTACATAAAAAATTAAGTCTCGGACTACTTACCATGAAGAATCAAAGAATTTTGCCAGGACGAGAGCCCGAGAAAAAAAGGACTTCACATTAACTCCTTTCTCAAATCAGAACATCATACGCGGTATTCCATCTCATACTGCTCAAACGTCGGGGGCGAAGTCCAACAGATGCAATCCTCGAATGTCGTACTGACATGCACACAGTTGTCGTTGGCATGCGTTTCCCAAATGCTGATGATAACACGTGGCACGATGATAGATGGCGCGGTACCGTTGAATAACTGTACGAGATACATCACCACTGTCTGTGCATGCCTGCATTAGAGTAGATCTCTCTAGAATCACGGGAGATGATACCGGAAGGTTCGCCCACATTATCGCTAGGAAGATTTGAGTTGCCAAATTCCTAGCGAGACTCGATGAATGCTTTCAGAGAACACGGCGAACGAAAGAGAACTTACAGGACAAAGTATATGACATGATATCGGACGATCATGACTATATAGGCATTAGGCTTTATCTTAAGTTCCTTCCGTTCTTTCAGGTGCTTCACGAGGACGGCAATGGCGAGAACAACCAGGAAAATATCATAGCATATGACAGGGATGGCAGCATATACCGCAGGCATAGGTCCGACGTGGAAGAAATACGTGCAGTACTTGACGTTTGGAGTTATTGTTATTTCTTGCACTATGCACCAAGGCATCAGCTTGCACAGAATTCGATCAAAGTAGAAATTCACTTGAGATCGCTGAGGGTCGACTCCATAAAAATATATCCACCGCTATATAGAGCGCGACGATAGGTAGGAACAACCCCAGTGAAATATAAAGTATGCGCTTGGACTGGTTGCATAGGGCGTAAAGACGCCAGATGAGAATGACTGCAAATGCAAAATGAGTACGCGCAAAGACGCGAGAACGTATGTATGACTTACCTTTTGCCAAGCACAAATATACAGAAAACCCCCATTGCACAAACAGGAACATGCTATAACCTATTTCAATTTCATGATGAGCAAAGCTGGTTGTAGTTGAATGCGATTACTCACAACTAAACAAGAGGTCAGCCGCAGTAGATCAGGCGCCTAACTGTAAAGCGACGTACGGCTGAATCTGGGTCAACTAAGAACTCTCTAAAGAAAGAATCGATACACTTACTCCTTCAGGCATATAAACTAGACCTCCCCCTAATGGTAGTCAGTTAATGAGGGCTCGGTTGGAATCACGCCACGTACAGCAGGCGCAAGTCCTAGACGTCAGCGTCAACATACAATGTACTATCTGGAGGATACAACCAGCCAACGTACATTGCAACCACAATACCAAAATATCGAACCTGACGTAGCAACAAAAATGAGAAACCATGAAGCACTTTGGCAGGGTGGAGCTCACAACAAGGTATATGTATGACATTGCTGACCACGGTCTGTCCTGCATATACAGTCAATCGCATCTTGATATCGTTGGGGTTGAGTTCTAACCCAAACAAACGTGATCTGCGATAATATGATCATAAGTACTCGATGATGATAAATTGACCTCATTACCTCTTTCTCGAGCTGAAGCACTAGGTAATATTACGCTCAGCCGCACTGCAAGGTTTATGAAAACTACTGACTGTACTCATAGGATATCAGGGTAATACTTGCAACTGAAAGACGATGAAGTTCAGCACAAATATTTGTTTCCGACAAGGCTGACGAACCTGATATGTTGTTATTCCACTCAAGAGCATAGAGAGATCCTTCTGGTCCCGACATGGAACTGTGCAAATCAAATGAAGAATTCAAAAAGTGGAGGATGAGCTACTGATCATCAATGTACAGTACTTATAGGGCGGTCTGATCGGAATCTTGTTGTCGGCCGTGTGATCATCGATATGTGACATCAAATGGAAAGTGCGGAGCCGCAAGCTCGGTACGATGTCGTACAATTTTCATTAGGACGCCACAAGTCACAACCTTTACGAGTTAACTTGAAGGGTCACCTTGTGTCACTGGTAGCAGTCAACTCCACTTCTTGGGCTAGATTCTGCCTGTCGGACCCTCTTGTTTAGGTCGCAATGCATGATTTAAAATCGAACCTCGAAATAAGCGAAGAGTCTGGAGGCCGTTAACATTGTGACGTCCTTATGGCAAAGTGATCTCTTGGAAAGGCATGGCCATGATGCCTCCGAGGAGGAGAACAGCGTACTAATCGCACCCTATATTAGAATATAAGTAACTACACTATTTGCAGAACAGAAATGACGACCTGACCCTCGGGGTGTGAGTGGAGAGCAGGGCCGGAGCGGCGCTGAGAGAGGGAGGGTAGTGGAGCCATGAGTGGATTTGGACCTCTGGAACAAATCATGCCCTTCCGCACTTTCAGACAGAGTACGAAAATACAGAATCGACCCTGATCTACTTACTTCAAGTAAGTCAGGGAACTTCTGTCAGGGCTGGAGTTTGAATATTTGAAGTGTGCCTACACACCTCGCTCGACCCTGAAGTTGACTTGAACCTGATTTGGGAACCGGGATGCCAGAATCGTAAGCGCGAGGTCTCGTGCTGTGATGGCGAAGTTCAACATACACAATCCTGCTGACACGTGCGCAGTTCTTGTTGGCATGTGTATCCCTGAAGAGCTCGGTGAGACTAGTAACCGTCTGTGCATGTATGCATTAGCTAAGCTTTGTAGAATCATGGAAGCATCATACCAGAATATTAGCCCGCAGTGCCACCAAGAAGATTTGGGCTGTCAAATTCCTAGTAGAATTTGATGAGTACTTTCAGAGAGCCCACCGGACGAAAGGGAACTCACAGGATGAAGTGTATGATATGATGTCGAACAATCGTGAACACATAGTAGGTATTAGGCTTCATTCCGTTCTTCACAAGGACGGCAGCTGCGAGTATAACTAGAAAAGTATTCATAGCATATGATGGGGATGGTGAAATATATCGCAGGCATATGTCCCAAGTTGAAGGAAGGCCCTTCTTTCACTATGCAATGAAACGGGATCAACTCGCAGCCAACGATCGATCCAAGTAAAAAATCACCCGAGAACGCATTCCGTCGACTATAAAAAATGACATCCATCCATATGGTGAGGGCAACAATAGGTCAGAATTCTAGAACAGCCCCAGCAGGTGTTTGGATTGATTGTATAGCGCATAGAGACGCCACACCTGCCAGTTGTTAGTTCTTACGTAAGTACTAGTACCGGATGTAATACAGGTGTCCCCATGTGACGATGACTATATTTAGCCCGCGAAGCTCGAAGTCAGCGAGAGTCGACAACTTGACAAGAGAAGAATATTCTCAGGAAATAACAGGCTAAAAGTCTGATATTTTGGGGTCCAGAAAACACCAAGGTAGCACTCCGAGTAGCTATGTACAGTAAGTAAATCAATACTACTGCGTCAATGACCTACGGGGAGACACGGAAACGTCAGGTTCAATCTTCAAGAAGCGGGTAGTAAGATACTCGGCCGATGGCGACATCGAGTACAACGAATAAATGACTAGTCAGGAGTTTGACAGCAGAGTAAGGTTTAGGAAGATTAAGGACAAGGCACTTTGCAGCTACCCCGATTCAGATCTACCTATAAGTGCATTTAAATCCGAATCACCTCTGTCTGCTGATCTGAAGTGCTTACTATATGTAGTTACATCAGTAGCGTAGTCAGCCAATCAAAATCGTTCAACGTTCAACGTTCAACCTCCTCCGGCTGACCGTCTCTTCCGTGAAGCAGTTCTCCGTCCTCTTGGCTCAAAAATTTGGTTTCCCAGGCTCAGCTCTCCCGCTGCCCAGTGCTTCGTAAATTATTTATTTGATCCAACCCTTGTTTTTGATCTAACATAACATTGTGTAGTAAGAAGAGCACGGGCCTCGTCAGTAGCATACCCACAATCATGAGGGATTCGCTGCTCCTGATGCCTCCCAGCTTGCACTTACCACTACCGTCCAGACGACCGTCTCTTTACATACGCGCTAGTAACTGTACGTCTTACCTCATGCTCACCTAGCTAACTTGATTCAATCCCCCCCCAGTGTGCGGATCTTTCGAGCTGATGGCGCGCACCTGCTCCAAATCATCGAATTCAAGTTCTCCCCGCGCGCAGCAGGTCACTTCGACCGTTGCGTTACGCTGGACAAGGAGGGACCAATCAACGCCGTCTCGTGGAACCCAAACTCGAAATAATGCAGCATTGTCTGCGAATGTTAGTTGTCGGCCCCCTGGACGCGAAGGTTGACTGCCTGAAAAATCAGTCTTGGATCAGCGTGTGTGGATCACTACTCCTCATAACTTCATCTCGTTCAATCTTGCCGGCTTCGGCATCTGGCAGGGAAATTGACATCTTCGACAGAAAAAATTGATAAAAATCTATATAATCGACGCCTCATTTTACAAGCGGTCGCCCTTCAGCAAATTCTTCTTGACAGCTACCCTGTTTCCTCGCCTCCGTGTAGACAACGGAATGAAGATCTGGTATTGCATCAATAGATCTATCCACGTCCAGCTCCTTGAGGAGTTATACCAAGCATTTTCGAGACCCACTCCGCTTATACAGGCACCCTCATTTAGCCAGGCTATCCTACCACACTATCGCCCTCGATCAGTGTATTGGTGGAAGCATCGTCAACTAGGCCTGTCACACTGTAACGCGCAAGAGCTTACTGACCGCCTGGTGCAAATAGACCCATAAATTGTGCAAGATGTGTGTAGTCGGTATACATAATCGAAAATTCCTCAGGGAACCACCCAGCAACCGTCTCCTCTAGCGATCCGTACAAACTCCTCTCATTCTTCATCCAGTGCTATACCCAAGTCCGAGCGCGCTTGCTTTCCCAATGAGTGATGCACCTCTATCGTCAGCTCCTTGCGTTCCCTCTCGTCCATTGGCAGTGTAGAACTGGGGTAGGATGCGTGAAGCTCCACGCAACCCTCAGATATAGTAACAATGATGTCGTTCCAGTCATCATTGAATATCACTGGCGATGGTGCCGCAGGAGCAGTGACAGAAAACATGGGCATTGATAATGTATATGTGAGAGGAGTCCTCGTTCTGGATGTAATTCCTTACTGCCCGACATCTGGAGATCATCGGCTCGGACATGGGCGTAGAATATAATAGGGCTTTGTTGCCGTGGGGCACGAGGGTATGACAGGCAACGCTTACTGCCCGGGGAAATATCTGGGGCGAAATAAGGAAAAATTTGGGTAAGGAACTGTCCTTTTCTTGATCATCGGTATTGCGTGAACTATCAGTACTGGACAAGTCACTCTGGAATCAGGCCCGTAGCAAACCCATTTTCTCAAGTGACTCAGGACGTGGTCAGAGAGACAAACCTGTCTAGTTACGAATCACAGTAGTTAAGCACTACCTTTGCGACTATCATTAATATTACGACTGCGGGCACGATGCTCCGCACTCCCGATACGTTTAATCAGCCTGGGTCCAAGACGGCCCAACACTGATATTTAAATTTGGCTACCAGCCAATATGTAATTGTACATGATCTCCCTTGGACCACAAACTAAGAAAAACAGTCGTACCTAGAGTCTAAGTATACAATGCATTGTGGTGCCTGAGAGCGAGCTGGTCCAGGGTCGAAGTATAATTTACACAGAAGTCCACTTGCAAGTTATCAGCAAAGCATCAAGAATCTGGATTCGGTCATTTTCACAGACGGTTTCGGCGACACCTGTTACAAGCGTGCATTTGACACCCTCCACAACGCTAATGGATGTCAAGTCAGAAGGTGTGTCGACGTAAGAAAGGCGATGCAGATGACTTACGAAGAGGTACAGTGGGAGATACATCTCACAGCTCTCGCAACGTCCGCCACCGCGCCGGTATTTCCAGCTTGTGTGGTCACAGTCATGGTCCACTCTGAGACGCTCCATGGTCTCCCTGATCATACGCTGTCTGACAGCGTTCCTATCCGAGCCCGGCGTTACGGCAGTTAATGCGGGCTGTAGCTGTGGCACTTCTGTGAACCACGCTGAGACGCGAGCATTCGCCTCAGCACGGCGAGTCCTCCGAGTCTGGGAAGGGGGTTCTGGGAGAGGTGCTGGTGCCTCGTGACGGAGAGTCGTGGTACGGGGTGGAACAGGTGGTGCCTCGCGACGGAGAGTCGTAGTACGGGGTGGAACAGGAGGAGGTACTGGGACAGGTGCCTCAGCACGGCGAGCCATAGGCCAGACATTGACAACGGGCGCTGGTCTGGGCGCTGCCACAGGAACCTGTTGAGGAGGGTCTACAGGGCGAACATTGACAACTGGCGCTGGTCTGGGCGCTGCAGCAGGTGCTGGTCTGAGTATATTAATAGGCTGATTCCTAGCAGCGCCAGCAGCTGGCACTGGTTGGCGCGCTGCAGGTGCCTGTTGGGGAGGATTGACGGCGTGGGCGTGACGTGCGGGCGGCAGCTGAGCATCCACGCGACGTTCTGCAGCAGCAAGCAGCCTAGCCTCGTCCCACTGCGGGCACCTGCAGCTCTTCCAGAGTGCTTTGCACAGATAGCAGAACTCTGTCCTGCATCGGCAGGTCATGTGGAAACATCCCATGTTAAGCTCGATCATCTGAGCACAGCCTGGACAACGTGCCCACCCCGAGGCACGGCTGAGTGTCAGTACTTGCTCAGTCTCTGCATCAGGAGTGCAGCGGTGGGTGAACCCTTCGTATCTACCACGACATTTTCCACATGTCATCATCGTACACGTAGGGGACGGGCATGTAAAGACCTTGGTGAGAAACCCCTCATATAATGGCCCGAGGAAACGGCTGCACGTTGGTGCAACACAATAAACACGCTTCATGGTCCCAAATTCTTGAGCTTTGAGGGTAAACTCAGCCAGGACTTCCTGTGTCAAGTGAGGCCGAACTTGCGGGAGTGTAATGTTCTGGCGACAACATCGAGGAGGATACAGGCTCTCGTCCCGTGTTGCTGATTGGAATAGGTCGGTGATGCAGCCGATATCATAAAAATGGCCACATGGTGCCCGAACTTCTGCTCCGAATATGGGGTCCTGGCAGATCACACAATCGTGGCCAGTGGCCCTAGTTATGATAGTGTCAGTAACAGTGCATTGGTATAATAGGTAGTGACACTCTCACCGAGGGCGAGGAGGAGCTGGCCTAGCTGCAGTGGTAGGCGCTTGACCTGGATTTGCCGGTAGGGGGGTTCGACCACCCGATGCGGGTGCCGAAAAAAATGAGGCAAACCACTGGCCCCATGTTTGTGTTTGTGCTGTCGTGCTGAAATTCTGGTCAGGTACTCCAGGGGAACATTACACTCGCAAGCGTACTTTCTCATGGTGGGTTGGGCTTGCTGTGCTACGGTTGCTTGCCTGCTTATCTGTGTTAGCATTGGGAATCACGCCCGCAATATATGGCCTTACCTAGGCGTAGGATTAGGCTCTTCAACAGCAAGGCGCTGGGCAAGTTCTCGATCAGCATTGAACTCCGCAAGCTCTCGAGCGTTCTGCATCAACAATGCAAAAGCAACTTCACGGTCAGTAAGTCTCTCTCCTCGATGCATTCTGTTATGATATAAAGTCTGCAATCTCTCCACGTCAGCAAGCTCCAGTTGGGCAATCATACGGGTAAGATCCTCCTCATAGTTATCTCTATCTCTTGGACCATGGACCGAACGTGGTCGTGAGGGACCAGCGATGTTCATGGCGGCAAGAGAGAAAGAGTCGAGCACAAGCGTGAGAGCCTACAACGACATTCAAAATACTTCGAATTCTAGATGAGCGGCATTAACACGTGCCCTTGGTGGGCGCAACAAAGATCAGCGCTTATATTCTAATGACCCACACGTCGTACAAGATTGCTGATCATCGGCGATGAGCTCCAGATAGCCAGAGTTCTATTTTACTGTAGTGTCCCCAATAGCCCCTAATCCTACATCAGAGTAGTCTGTGATTTAATAGCTCAGACCGAATACATCCTTCAGAATCTCGACCAGTTCTTCATCTTCAGCATCAGCACTTGTGGGACTATGACAACCTTGCTCGGCTGCAAACCTCTGTGCATACTCACGAGCCTCGTTTATCTTGAGGACGGTGGGCATGCCGAGCCGCTTGCCATCCTCAACGGAGCGACTCGGTTGTTTACACAGAAGCATGTAGGCGGGCAAGAGGAGCGATCTGTCGAGGTCGTACTTATCATATATGACAACTCGCTCGACAGGTTTCATGTCGAGCTTTTGCAGCTGCCGGATTGCGAGGGTCCCGCACGCCTGGAAATTCCCACCGTGTGGCCAGGTCAAGGATAGTGAGCCAGTGGTCCATGGGTTGCTCATCGTACCTATATTGCCTTCGATTCCAAATGCTCAGTCTGCCGAAGAGCATGAGCTGGGAAAGAGGACTCACGGTTGTAGAATACCCACAGCAGTCGCTCGAACTCGCTGACCTTGACATCCTCAAGTCGAAACGCTGCCTGGTCGGACTGACCATCATCCCTGTGGCCCAGCTGTTTCAAATCTCTCCCGGAAATATTCGGACTCTCTTTTTCAAAAAAGTACTTGTGTACGCGAAAGACGTGCCCGCGACCTGATTGACGGTGGGTTTATCAGGACCATCACGATCAAACGAAAAGAAGACGTGCATGAATTGATACGCTACCGTCATGTAAGTAATACTGGGGATGGCGTGTTATTCGGGTTATGCCCATAATTTTGATAGTCAAACTGTTGGATAACGATGATGTGTGGGAAGCTCTCCCCGGACCCCACTTTTATCTGGTGCCATGGCCACAGCATGCCTTCCGTATTCCATTTGCATGTGTATTGTTTGGGAAAAAGGCTATGGCAAATGTAACCAAATGTGCATCAGTTCCGAATCACCCCACAGAAGGCTGCTGCTGCAAATCAAATGAGGATTCATTCGAAAAGATAGAAGTGCGGAGATAGGTCGTGCACGAGGCATGGTGGGCTGTGTCCGATGGTAAAACCTGTGTCAAGATGATCATGGTCTCCCACCGGTGCTTGTATAGGACTATAGGAGACATCAGCAGTGTCAGGGTCCAGTAAGGATCCACATTCGTCCCTGCAAGAACTTGTAGCACTGGGTCACCACTGGATCAGTTTCAACTTATGGGCCGTCAGAGTCTGAAGGCATACATACATCATTTACCTCGTGCTTGCACCTCCTTTAGTTATTTTGTGGTTTTACTAGGAATCGGATATGCACTTAGCATCGCAGCTGTTTTGAGATGAGTCGTACATGACCAACAACCCCAAGAACGGTACTTCATTTCCAGTGTGACCATCATCTCGTCGTCGTAACGCGCGTCAGCTGAAATAATTTGCACTTTGAGTAGCTGATGGGACAACAGTGAAATTCGATCTAGGTCCTGAACTACTCTCGAGTAGAACGTCGAGCGCTCCGGGAGTTACTACCTGCCTGCAAGAAAGACGCCCGTTATTTCACTGCAATGCGGCCTCAGTCGTGATTGGAATCCGTTTTAGGATCTGATCCTACAAATATCTAGTGAAACGTTTACTCCAAGTAATGCAGGATAATGCTGACCGATGTACCCAGGCTCCCGATTGGATCAATATCATCAAAATGCAGATGGGAAGTTACATTACAGCGGAAGGTAAGTGTCCTAACGCAGCTGCACGCTTGAGTCTTGGGATCATACGAGCTTTTGAGGAACCTGGTATTGCCAGGATCAACTTGAAGGATGGCGTGTTGGGTGCGGCAAGTCACAAGCTTTCGATAACTATGAAGAGAGGGGATTTATAAGTACATTGAATGTGACTAGACAGGGGGATAATAGTTAACTGACATGAATGGGCACCTAGCCTAGTAGCTATTATCTTCTGAAAAGAAGTTGGAAACTCCGAAGAACTTGGGCAGCCTTCCAACTGTGCCAGAGTATGCTAAGGGACTCGATACACTCTGGTACAGTTGTAAGTGCCGCGACGTGTCCAGCACACGGTGGGCCACTTTAGTAGATTGGTGGTTGAAATTGATATTTGAAATGTTGACGTTGAACCCACGAAACCTCATAACCAACGATGTAAGGCTTTCGGCAAACAACCATCCACATTGGTCGATATAAACTGGCCAACCTGAAGTTAGCGAAATTTCGCCCAGTACGGGCACGTGACACAGAATTTAGGATCCTGAAATTCTATCATGGACGATGATAGTGCCGAGATCGAGCTCGTATGTTCTTCCTCCAGGCGGATTCACGAAGTGTTGACCGTTCTGTCATGATACAGCTAGAGCAGAACCTCAACAAAACGCACCAGATCTCACAGCGGATGACTTGTGCGTGATTCCCAGTCATGCCCAACTGTTGACTACGCTTCATAATATACTGTGACAGCCATCCTGACAAATTTCGACACTCGCCTCGTGAAACTCGAGAAGTCTATCCTACCACTATACAACTCGACACAGAAACTTAAGCAACGGGCTCATAGTTGGGTAGTCCAGATTGCATCATAAACAAGGACTCAATGGGTGGTATGCAGATATGATCGCGCTCTGCTGAAGATCGACGAGGTTGCTAGTAGTCAAGATGGCATCGCCGTGGAAGAAGGACTGGTTTACGGGGTACGTTACAGTTCGATCAAAGATCGGGACATAACTGATTCATGAATAGGCCGCAACTTGGTCAACTTGAAGCCTACATTGATATACTTGAACGTCTTAATGCTGCCATTGCATTCAAGTCCTCCGATGCAGATTCAAGAGATATGGTACAATTCAGACTCATTCGTCGTTATTTTGCATGCTCTCTAATCGTCTTTCCAAGGCGCGACTGATCGAGACCGGTGCGAAGAAGCTTACCCAGTTGTATACTAAGCTTTGTCGCAGAAGGCTCCTCGGGATCTCCACCAGTTTCAGGTCTTGCGTTCATGCTCACCGAGTTTCCTCCTTCCTTAATGTCCTCCCTCACACCCCTTGTCGCCTTCCTCCGTACTCTGCCCCTTCCATCAACGCATCCCTCTCACCCCGCTGCTTCAGCTATTTAAACACGCTCAAGGATGCACAGCGAGGGTATGCAGACATGCGCGGGAGTTGGAGTCGCAAAGCACTCGAAATGCATTCACGACGAGTTGTGGACCGAGCCGAGACTCTAGATGGCGTGGCTGCTGGGAAGGAGTTTAGCATCTGGATAGACAATTTGCTCAAAGTCACTGAGGTGCTTTTTCTGGTTACCGTCCCTATTTTGCAAGTTCTCAACAGAGCACGGATACACAGACAGAATACACCCTCCTCACCGAACTCGCCCCACTGTCTAGCAACACCCTCATTGCATCGACTTATGATACACTTCTTACTCCTCTCCTGACCCTCTTCACGGATACCTTGTCATCTCTGACATCCCTCATAAAGCGCTCGCTGCACAAATACACGTTCCATGCGCTCTCTGCGTTTCTGCTCTAACAATGTCTCAGAGTCGCTGGGAGTCTGTGCTAGCAAGACGTGGACGCGAGGGAAATGAGTTACGAGACGGGCTCAATGCGATCCGTGGTGTATGCCTCAGGAGCTTTCCTCCGAATTCTTAGCTGATTTGAAGCTTGCCGCTGCTGGCAAGGGCGGTGACTTGAGTGTCGGCTTAGCGGACATCACTATTTCGGTGTGTTAAGACAGTCCTTTGCTTTATATTTACCCGCACTGAACAAATATAGACCGTGCAGTATCTGAATCGCATCCCCGATGTCCAGGATGCTGTCGGGTCTGCATTGTCTGCGCTCGGGGATGGGAATTGGAAAATGGGTGACGGGAAGCAAGTAGGGAAAACTTCCAAGTCCAACCCTGTAGAGGTAAACGAAAAAGTCCTGATTCAGCATTTTGTTTGTGGGTCGTGTTTTCTTTCCTTTGTCCAAATATAGTTCATTCAATCTGCAGTCGACGTCATGAATACTCTCATCGGGAGCCTTACAACTCTTTCACGCACACAACGCCGGCCTCCCTTCGGTTCTGTGTTCCTCATTAACAATGTCTCCCATCTTGTATCTCACCTCGTCTTGCGCCCCACGAACCCAAACACACCTTCCTTGCTGTCTAGGCCCACAACAGATTTCCTCACCTCGTCGTGGCGCACTGCAAAGGCAGGTTACTTTGATGCCAGCTTCTCACCCCTCATGCAGACGCTCGCCGACGACGCACGAGATAAGACAAGCGGCAGTGGTTGGAAGGCGGCAGCGAAGGAGAAGTTTACGCGCTTTTATGACTTGCTTGAAGAGGTTGGAGAACGACATCGGATAGCAAAAGTATTGGAAGAGGATCCAGAGGAGAGGAGCGCTGTGGGGAGGAGGTAGTAAAGCTGGTTCTTCCGTCGTTGCAGCGGTTCATGCAAAAGCAGAAGGAGAAAGAGTTCAGCAAGAGTGAGCTTCTTACCCTTGTCGTATGCAATAAACTAACGCTTCACCAGATCCTCAAAAGTGTAAGCCATCCCGTATTTTTGCGCGAATCTGCTTCCTTTGACAACGCGTCCCGTAGATATCAAGTGTCTCCTGAGGAAGTGGAGTCCCGGATTAGGAATTTCTACAGCTAGTTCTCCATTCACATTATGAGCGAACTTCGTTCTACCTGTGACGCACCACTAGTTGCGGCTGAAGCGATTCATGGTGCTATTGGAGATGCGAATAAGCACGACAAAGTACGAAGTTTTTCACTACAGTTCGTTCGTTACTCTTCTAGATTGAATCCGCGACCACTATTCCATCACTTATAACCAAACACTCTCTAGCGTTTTCTCAAAGTCATTTGCGCAAGAAACAGTCAGAATCTCCTCCGTGATCTGCCTCCTCCAGTGATTGCGCACGGTGTCCATGCCAGGGCGACGAAACCGCTTCAATAGGAAGCATATATAACTTTCTCCCCGTTTCAATATTCCTTTGTCAGGGTCATCATGGTCATGGTAGTTAATAATCCCGACCATCCATTCTGTCGTAGATGCCGGTGGGAAGAAGTGAGAATGCACAACCAGCTTCTTGAGCGGTGACACCCAGCGGCGACCTGCGGGTCGGGAAAGGAACGTCGACTGCCACTGACTCTGGCTAACAGAGGCAGGAAGCATGAGCAGTCTGACTTGCACGCCACGCTTTGTGATTGAGAAGTCGGAATCACCACGACCCTCTCCCACCACGAGATCTGGCGATTCTTGAGCATATCCAGCGCGGTGTCATTCGTCGTGCGGTAACAGCCAGGCTCCGTTGGACAGCCAGGGAGCCCGCCAGCCCACACAAGAATTTGCCATTCCTTGCAGTTCTGAATTAGTTCTGCCATGAATCTTTTGAACGCTCGATCTCCTTCTCCATATGCGTCGTCATGCTGATGTC
>NW_024538941.1:0-17304 GCF_016647635.1 Suillus subaureus
CACCCAATACCCTCCGCCTCCGCCAACATTCGCGCCTCACCTATCAACCTTGACTCCTACTCTGCCTCAGGACCTGCAACCACCCCACCCATTCCCATCCTCTCCCTCCAGAACGACTTCCTCCCATGGCGCTGTGAAATCCGCGCGTCGACATCTCCTTATGTCACCGTCGAGGACGTTCTCATCCAGCTCTACCGCTTCCTCCGTACACCGGGGACTCGTGAGGAGTACAAAGCGGTTCCCAGCCAGCGCGCCCGGGACACCATTGCAGAAACATACCACAATCGGTTTACGCGCCTCATCGGCTGAGGCTTACGCGGAAGAGCAGCGTAAGGGGCTGAAGCGGGTAGACTTCTTAATGGGGTGCACCACGTTCATGGGCCTGTCTAGCACAAAATTAGGTCCAGACGTTTGGGTGCTGAACCTACAGTGAGCTGTCACCGCTATTCTAGCAACGAAAGGAGGACGGGCAGCAGGAGCCAGCAGCAGTATGAATCATTTATTATCCTTATCCATATCCATCAACCCCCATCACCCACGCATGTCACGGACATATTTCTCAAAAAAAAGATATCGACGACGACTGGAACTCAATAATGGACATTGTATGTTACTTTATCATATATAACAAAAACCACTCATCATCGTGTTTTCCTTATTGTTACACTTATATCCCATATACATTACGCACAAACTCTCTTCGTCTTCGTAGTTTTTCGGTTGGCCATTATTGTTGTAGATTTAGTGTATTCCTGGCTTGCGGTCTCATTTTCTTGGTCGTCGCTCGTCGATATCATACCTTTGTTGTTGTACTGTAGAGCAAGCTTGTAGATCCATACATGTCATGATATTGACGATGATCGTATTCAAGTTTTTTCACAAGATGTCCTAGGATACCTTCTTTTTTTGTACTTCTGTTAGTCTTGGGACCCTGCGGGCCTTGAATATTATATTGATTGGGATAAGACCTCGAGCTCGGCATCAACCCATCATGGAACCAAAAAAAGGAGCCCGTTCTGTGAGGGACACAATGATAATCGTGGGAATTCTGGGGTTGGTTGTACTGACAACATCCTTGGCAGCAGAGTAACGTCGATGATGATGATGATCGTGATCACCCGGCTGGAACGTTCCCTCCGGATCTAAATTCCCCACTCACGTCGCACGCTCGCAGCAAGATCACCCAGATCATCCGCTGCGGCAGGCATCGGTTCGAACACAAAATTATACCCGTTACATAGTATCCACGTAGCGATCTCCAAGGAAGATAGTCTCTATGCTCTATGTATACCTTTGCAGATAGGTATTAGCGTGCATCCCTCTCGAGCTTGGACCCGATGCCCAGGAGACGATGCGAAAAGCGACCACATACACAAATAACTTTCTCATACGCACATATGATCGGCACGTGCTCGATCATAGATTAGTTCCCAAATCGGGATCAATCTCGGGCCATTCATTTATGTCCGATCCTTGTGTCCTTCCGCGACATAGCAGTGGTGACCGCATACTTGCGTCATAGATTCTGGGAGACTTAGGGATGCAGGCGAGGGGCTTGAGATAGTTTTTTTTCTCTTTTGTGAACTATGACCACGGATAACACGAATACGAACACTTCGAAGAATGGGGGCGGAGGGGGATTTGGAGATAAGCTCAAGTACGTTCCCTGTCTTGATTTCATTATTCAAGTCGAGTCACATCTAAATAATTCCGCAGAGGAGCCGCTCAAGTCATCCACGGTAAACCCATTCCATTCATCATCATCATTCCAGAAATACAAACGGTTATAATCAATTGAATTAGGGATAGGCGAAAATATTCGAGGCACGGCACTCGGCACTGCCGATCGTGCTACGAGCTCTGTAGCTGGCGTGCAGAAGAACGCTGATGTGGCAACGAAGGGCCGTGCTGAGATTGCGGAGGGTATGGCGAGGATGAAAGGTCATGCGCCTGCGGCTCAAGTTTCCCCTGCTGGAACAGCCTCCCCTGGAACAGCGCCTGCTGATCAAGGAACGACTGCGGGGGCTGGGACTGGTACCGACACTGGCGCGGCAGTTGGCGGTACCGCTACTGGGGTGACAGATCAGGGTCGACAACAGGGAACGAGTGATGAGAAAACGAGCGCACTTGGGGGAAAGAGCGGACCTGAGTCAACAGGTTAGTGTTTTGTAACGTTACTTCCCCTGTCGACGAGGTAATATTTTCAATCAAGATCCGGGTACTACTCAGACTGGTAGTGAGCCTGCTGTAAGTGCAGGCGCAGTGCACGAGCAGAAGGGTCACGGTGAAGTTGCTGCAAGTACGGGCGCAGCGCCCGAGCAGAAGCAGCAATGCTCGAGTGCCGTAAGTCAGCAAGAAGGGAAACGCGACGATCGGGATGTCCCAGACCGTTCACAGAGCGGCGACATCGGCCAGACTCGTGCGCAAGGGACTGCAGAGGACCGCCCTCAGCAAATGACTGAACGGTTGTCCCAGCAGGAGGTAGATGAACAATGCAAAGCAGAACAAAAGAGTGTCCGACAGGAGGGTGGACAACAGAGCAGATGGGCGGGCCCGGGGGAAGGACGGTGCGAACTGATTCATTTCCAGGGTATCTCGACGGACGAAGGAGATGAACAACCATCTCAACAAACGACAGAAAAATCGCGCTAGCCAGGACAGATTTACCACGGTGCCCAGTAGGAAGGTGGACAACAGGGCAGTCACTAGTCAAGCGTGCTACGCAAGAGGCTCGGAGGAAAAATACATTTCCAGGATTTTCAGGGTTGCGGTATCGTAGGAATGAAAACGAAACAAATCAGCGGCTTCCAGGGTTGTCTCTGACTAACCCTGACGGTAATCATTAGTAGGTGTCATTAGGAGAAAATCTAGGTACCGGAATGTAAAAATGATTCTTATCAGTAGTATGTTAATTTTACAACCGTGTCTGCAGAATGCCAGGCCAAGACCGTGACCGTCGGCGTTGTTTTGTTCCGAGATACCATGCATGGGGTATGTCCGAACAACGTCCCATAGGAACGTGATTGAAAGTTCGTGGCTTGACTTCTTGCAACCGACTCAGGCTTTTTGGGACTGGCCTAGCTGCATTGAAACGGCTGTAAATCTCAAAGAGCAAAAACAACCGAACATAATAATGAGCTTGTTCCAATTTCAAAATTTCGGAGCCTCACCTGGACATTCAGTTGGTGAACGTTATAATAGCCTAATCCATCTGGCTTCCCTTTTGTAGGGTGCGCTCATCACACAGCATGGTGTTGGCAACATGTGGCTATCTTATTGCGCTATTATCAAGCGCTCTTTATCTCCATTCGAAGCGCCAATACATACCATTTGTTCATATCCACCACTCCATCTACAGGGATGTCCACTACGTGGTGGTCGCGGTTAAGCAAGCAGCAGAAAAAGGACCAGGACGACCATGCTTCCGAGTCACAGCCCAGCGAAAAGGACCAGAGGACTCAGAAGGAACCGAACAATGATGTTGACTTGAATCCTGGAGAACTGACCTTTGAAGAAGGTGCGGTTGCTCGCTATTCCTTCAACTTGCTCGTCTGACATCATCCAGATACTGCTGGAGGCTTGGGTCGTCACCTTGGTGTAACTTCTTGCACTCTCCTTATCGTTGGACGGATCATCGGCACCGGTATATTCTCAACACCGTCCTCCATCCTCTCCGGCGTGGGCTCAGTCGGCGCCTCCCTCATGCTATGGGTCCTCGGTTTCTTGCTTAGCTTCTGTGGCCTCTTTATATGGCTCGAGTTCGGCACCATGTTCCCTCGTAGTGGTGGAGAGAAGGTATACCTTGAAGCCGTTTACAGAAAACCCAAGTACCTCGCCACCGTAGTATTTGCTGCCAACGCTATATTACTTGGATTCACTGCGAGCGGTTGTATCGTCAGTCATCTCTTGTTTTGGATAGATATTCAGTGCTCAAACTTAATTGCCTCGTCAAGGTTTTTGCTAGCAAGTGCGTATTTCGGATCCTAATGAAACAACTCGGCTGATATGATGTAGCATCTTAGTTGCTGCTGAACAAACCGCAGGTCGCTGGAATGAGCGTGGAATTGCACTTGGAGGTATGATATCCTACCTAACTGGCATGTTGCGATTGTTTCATGGCTTCTAGTTATCTTTTTCGTAACCCTCCTGCATGGATTAACCCCCAAGACCGGCGTGCTAATCATGAACGTATGCAAGCTCTCATTTTTACACTATTATCATATTCAACATCTTTCCTTCAGTTGCTCTCGATATTCAAGATCGTAATTCTGCTATTCGTCGTAATCACAGGCTGGGTAGTTCTCTCTGGCAAAACCCGCGTCGCAGATCCGCACTATAATTTCAGAAACGCGTTCGCAGGAAGCTCCACGAGTAGCTATGAAGTGTGTTCAATTATTTTCCTAGATGCCCATCTGCTAATTACGGTCTTGACAGTATGCTACCGCCACTTTCAAAGTTTTGAACTCATATGCGGGATGGTCCAATGTGAACTACGTGATGAATAATGTCCGTAATCCAGTGAGGACGCTCAAGATCGCAGGCCCGCTCGGTCTTGGTATATGCGCCATTTTGTACTTGCTTGCAAATGTGGCTTATTTCTCAGCTGCAACCAAGGTGAGAACTTCTTTTTGTGTCTGTACCATGAACGAAATACTGAATGGTATCGATAGGCGGAGATCGATCACTCCGGCGTTACTGTCGCTGCTTTGTTTTTCGGGAATGTCTTTGGTTCTGTTGCGGAGCGTGCGCTAGCGGTTTTTATTGCTCTCAGGTGAGCTCGATGTCTTGGGTTTGAGGGTTTCCTGACTTATTGTCTTCATGACAGTGCTCTTGGAGTGAGTCCTGTGGTTTTTTTAACATGATCTCTGTTTGATGATAGGCCATAGAACGTTATTACTATAGTAAGTCAAGGAATGCTATTGAAATGTGTGGCACAAGAACTTTTCATTTAGACTTTTGCTGCGTCACGAGTAAACCAAGGTCCGTCATACCAAACATCGTAATTTTACCTAGCTCATACTTCAATTACAGAACTCGCAAAGGAAGGGATACCCTTACCATTCGGAAACAAATTCTGGGCTTCAAATTGGCCCACAGGGAAGTCCCCACTTCCGGGATTGATCATCCACTTGATACCCTCAGTAAGTACTACTGTAGAACCGCATGATATCCATGATATCAATCTGAGATTGGTTTTTTAGGTCATCGTCATCATCGCGCCTCCCCCAAACATTGCCTACCCCTTTATTTTGGACGTCGAAGGATACCCACAGCAGATCATTAATCTTTTTATTGTCATCGTACGTCTTTCGATTATTTTTCTCGAGTGTTTCTTACCTCTTGATACCGCCAGGGTCTGTTCTATCTGAGATGGAAGAAGCCAAATGCTGTTCGACCATTCAAAGGTAAGCAAATATGTCGCTCTTCCTGTGTAGTACGTTAACGCATATGATGTAGTATGGTGGCCTATTGCTGTATTCTTCTTGGCGGCTGCTGTCTTCCGTGAGTTACCAATCTACAACTCCATACTTTCTTTCCCTAACCTAACCTCCACATAGTACTCGTCGCTCCCTTCCTGAGACCACCCGGCGGCATTGGCGACACCCCACCACTACCATATTACCTGTACGTTTCTTCCACCAGCGCGTCCCTTATTCTCATTCCTCACTCGTTCTATAGGTACTGTCTCGTCGGAATCGCCATCATGTTTGTAGGCGTGCTGTACTGGGCTGCATGGCGGGTCATACTGCCCAAGGTATTTGGTTATGAGTTTGTGCCGAGGAAGGAGAGGTTGGACGATGGGACTGTTGTCACCGTAGTGAGTGTTTGCATTTTTTATTCTGTGTTTGCTGGTTTTGCTTACCGATCTTATTTTCAAGTTTTCGAATAAGAAAATAAAATGATTCGGAGGCTGATCGGAAGTGCAAATAAATTGGTCTTTGGATTAATTTAATGCGATGTTGTGGTGGTGTTCGTGTAATGCATGCGGTGTTGTACCTACCAGAGTCTAGAACGAATCCTGGGTCAGCTCTGCTTTCTGCCCAGTGCTGTCACTCTTCTGAAGTTCTTGCCAACAACACCTGCGTTCTGAAGATCTGGCCAGTCACCAATCCCGTTAGCATTCTTGCCTCATCACATTTTCTACTTGAATCAATCATAACACGTTAACAGTACTAGTGCTGGTAAAACCGACAATTTGTTGTCATGTGTTAGTCTATGCGGTTTTGATATGCTGCACACCCCGAAGCTCTCGACTAAATGCGTAGCACCAGCGCACGATGCAGAGGACTGTCAACAAGCACAGCAACGCAACAAGAGCAATGCACCCTTGCAATAGCTAATGCATGTTCAACGCCAGCGTATTCGTCGTCGCAATCCTCTACGAACAGCGTAGTAGATGCGAGGGTTGCGCTAACATCATGGGATGAGGGTGTCTGTCGTCTGCGCAAGGCGCGTGACAGTGGTGATCAGCTTTAGTACGAGCAGCGTAGTAGACTCGGGGGTTGTGCTAGCGTCTGAGGAGAGGCTATCTGCCGTCCCTTTGAGGTGCTCGACAGTGGTCATGAAAGAGTGTATGTGACGCTCCACACCCAAGCTGCCTATCACTTGACGGATGGCTTCGGCGTCGAAGGTATCGATGATTGCCATTAATGGAAGGCGTTTAGGAACTGGTGGGGGCTAGGACGTCAGCATAAATTGTAAGTGAAAATTGTATCACTTGCTTGTGGGGGCTTGTGGACTGATGAATGCAGGCATAACGAACGCGGGTGTCCACCTTGGTGTCTGGAGTCAGGCCTTCAGGGACGTCATTCCTACGCGTTGAAGTCATGCACTTACACTCGTGGCCCATGCACAACTGCTTGTGCCTGGCTGGGATCCTCGAGGTAATATTCCATTTTATGTTTAGTTCCATAACGTTGGTTGATGTTAGCTCAAGTTTTATCTTCAAGTTGTACTCATTTCCTCGCACTCTGTCGTCTCCGCATTCATGATCGCCGAGCCCACCATGGACTCTATTCTCATTTGAGAGATCTGGCATCTTATTATGTATGTCTACCCAGGTGATTGCGCTCTTCTTCCCGTGGTTCAGCGCCTCAAGCTTCAGTACTCAGTGCCATTCCCGTAGGTTCGATGTCCCAATCAAATACTTGGTTATTGAATATTTGAATATGATACGGCGGGGCTGCGAGGATTTGAGTCGGGGCACAAACCTGGGCAGAGTCAATATCCGGCTCGAGTTCTTATCAGGCGGTCTTTCAGTGCAACAAAGATGAGCGTGACACAACAGACTTGGCCTGCCTGCACTTAACAAGCCCGAAGCGTGGAAAGTTCCCGTTGCAGCTGCTCTCGAAAGGCTTTCTTTTCATGACATTATCCACTGCGTGTCAGTCATCAGTTCAATTGGATTCGGATCGTATATTCCGCTTTTCTGTCTTGACGTCGTTTTCAGCAGTTTGTAAGAACAGTTTGCAATATTGTGCACAATGATTCTACCCACTAACCATCACATTGCCCGCTTCAACTTTGGACATGCTCCTCAACTTGAACCCTACTTCTGTCTTATCCTAAGTACTACTCATTCTGCGTCACACAGCCCGTCATCCATCCTCCTGGTCAACATACCATCTCGGAAGATCAACCTATCAGACTTGAAGGTGGGTCACTCCATATTACCCTCCAATTTTGTTTGGTGATCCTTACATTGAATCTACAGTCACAAGTGGATAATTTCCCTCCTTCCTTACATCCGCAGGCATCCACGAGTCCATCAATGTCGACTCAAGTAGACGCTGCAAGTCATCTCTCAGAGTCCCGAGTCCCATCGTCCGATAGTTCTGCAGCGTGGGCGATACCATGATATCGTAAAGAATTCCAGAGGCTTCATGGTACTTACTTCTCTCGTGGCGTTCAAACATCTTGACAGGCTCATGATATAACCGAGGTGGTTTTCTGTCACCCTTCCTTTGTCTGGGTTTGCAGCGGCTGTGACATTACTTGTCATGGCTAACTGGAAGTCAGCGAATTCATAAGCGATACCTGTCGCAGAACTGACATGCATGAGACGCTTGCTGCACTGCAACTTCGCGTGAACAACATATGAAATTCAGTTCATGAATACATGAACCGGAGTGATCCATCGGCATGTGGAGAATGCAACCTTAGCATGGTAGTGAGAATAAGTATTTGCTGCGGGGCCTGAAGCAAGGACAAGCGTATCACTTGAAGTTTCAAAGTCTTGCTATTCTAAACAGCGGTTTCGCGGATTGTAAGCGTCGAGATCACGAATCTGTGAGGTAAAGGCAAATAAAGCGCACGTCCTCCAACGTTCGAGTACTCTTAGGCGAACTCCTCTCCATCTTCTTCCAGATACTAGACTCATTTATCCGCTACTCTTCTCCCCCACGAAATAGTATGATTCGTCGCCATCTTCCTCGATGTCCGGAAAATCGCCTGGTCAGTCAAGGAATACTGTTAGTGACATGTCATTCAGTATGATGGGTCGCCCCGCTCAAGCCGTGGGTGGAGTGCGATGAAACGTCTATGCCGGCGATGTCGATCATGTGCCACTCTAAATTCTTCTGAGTCAAGAAGACTTAATTAATATTGTAGCTTTAATCGTCAAGCTCGAACCGTAAGAGCGCGTATTACGACAGGACGAGAAACAATGGATGAAGGAGATACCTGGAAGGTTCATGGTACTGTCCAACGATATGGATATGTCGAATGGTGGGACTCGGATAACTGCCAGCCAGTATCTCCTTGGATTCAAATGTAACGGACAGGGATATTCCTGCGGTGAACTTTGAGATTTCTAGCGCGAAGATAGAATGTGAAAACCACCCAATGAATGGCAAGATCAAATGCTAAGTGACCTACCTAGATCGAACCTCCAAGCTACAATGACACGATTGACGAGCGACACGAATCGACGATGAATTGAGAAGGGGTAGTGGTGTGGACTAGTGGTTTTGTCGAAGCGCTGAGCATGGAGTCATCATAACGGTCAAAGTAAGAACGAGGACAGGGAGGGAAGAGATCGATGAGAACGGGTGATCTCTGAATTTCTATAATGTGTACTACGCGCGTGTCATCAGAGGACTCGTGAACCGACTACGGTACGTAGTACTTGAACTGTCTTCGGCAAACACCGAACGCGCTTGTGACTTTGCTTGTAGCATAGTACTATGTAGTCTGCTGCTGAGGAAAAGACGCCCTTGGTTCAACGGCAGACAACCAGGTATTGTAAAAAATTAATTGTCATGTTTGCACTGTGCAGCTCTTTGCTCATTATGTTCCAAGTTGCAGCTGGCACATCATCACAGGTCTATCGTCCGCTGCTGCATTCAGCTATCTCACATTGCGCCTGAATCAGACTTTTCATGTTCTCGCAAACCGTCCCTGGTGTTTCCACAACTCTTCCCCATGCCGCTATCAGCTCAATCGGACACGTCGTATACAATCGTTCGGTTTTTCTTTGCCATTCTAATACCTTGGGAAATACACTCGATTCACAATTTTGCCTTTGCGTGCTAATAAGCGACACGACTCCCTGATATAAGCCCAGGAGTACCGGACGCTCTGAGACTCATGTCTTCCCTTCAACCTTGGCGGGCTACTTTCGCTGCAGACCAATTATTATATTCTCTACTTCCTCTGTAGAGTGAGCTCTCCCGCTAACATTATATAGCCGGGCGTCTTTCTCGGCATATCATACCAGCGTCTATCGCCCTCGACAATATGGAAATGCACGTGCAGTATGGCCTGAACCCTGAACCTCTCCTTTCACTGAACTTCATCCACATTCCCCATATCCCCACCTCTCGTCTTCCCCTCCCACTCATTCCACCTACCGCTCGACCCATCTTCGATCCTCGTCATTTTTACTGCATCGCACCATCATGCCTAATAGCTCAGAAAGCCGATATATCAGGCTTGAATGTAAGTTGCTCTATATCACCCTCATGTCCGTTTCATGATCCTCACGCTCTATCTACAGTCATCAGTGGAAAGAATCTTAGAGTCCCTTCTGGGCGCATACCTGCAGGCATTTACGTATCCATCAATGTCGACTCCCGGAAAAATGCTGGAAATCGGTCATCAGTGTGTTATTATCTGATGAATCTGTAGCATGGGGAATACTGTGACTCTGTAAAGTCCATGGAGACTCTGACACGACGCGAGAACTGATCTTCGGTTTATAGATCATCGCATGTCTCACCTGTGTTATCAATGGAGATCAGGGCATCCTATGAGGTCGATCGAATGCTAGGTAGTGGAGAGATCATCGGGAAACTTCAAATGTCGTGGATGAGCTGCTGGGTCATGGAGACGAGTCATTTGGTGAGCAACTTACTTCTCATTCACGCGCATATACTAACATCTCATAGATCTATCCTTCCCACCCATTCGTGATGTCTGCCCTTCCCTCACGCTGAAGGCCGCCGTAGTACATGCTTATGATGGTCAGGATAGCACACTATCTGATGTGAGTGACGCTGGCTTCTGCTGTTAACTTTTGCTGATGGCACACCAACTGTAGTCCCCCGTATACAGTGATATTGCTCGAGACACAGATGCAGGCCATGCACGATTTGCCGAATACGCGACGAGCGGGACGGTCTCTCACCTGAACGATGCTGTGCAGCATTTTCAGTTGGTTCTTGACCAGTGTCCGGTCGGCCATCCTGATCATGCAGCAGCTCTCACCAACCTCGCGTATGCCCGCCTTGAAGGGTATATTCGGAATCATCTTCAAGACATCGATACCACCAGTTCCCTCTTCCGCGAATCCCTTGCATTGTGTCCGCAAGGGTCATCCCGATCACCCGTCATCCCTCCATAATCTCATTAGAGCATTGATATGGCGTCACAGCAAGGAGTCTACCGCCATCCACATTCACGAATCCGCGCAGCTGTGCTGCACGCTACTGCCCCTCTGCCCAGAGGGCACCTACCTTCGTAGCATCGGCGTAGACAGTGCGGTCGATTATGTGATCAACAATCTTCCTGTCGACGCATCTGACGAAGGCATCCACCTTCGACGAAATGTGCTCGAGCTTTGTCCTGTGGGCCATCAACTCCGTCCAAGAGCCCTCGCCACACTTGCACATGCGGTCCATGTACGCTTCAACCAACGCGGCAGCATTGATGATGTGGACGAGGACATACGACCTCCATCGTGAAGCGGTGTCTCTGTGTCAGAGGGACATTCTGATCGCGGGTAGCTAACCTGAACAACTTGGCCTACTCACTCGTGAAACCGCTTCAATCACCAAGGCAACCTAATGACCTCGACGAGGCGACCACTTTGTACGAAGAAACACTGCGTCTGTGCCCTGTTGGGCACGAAATTCGTGACATCTCGTTGGACAACCTAGGGGGCGCCCTTGCCAGCCGTTTTCTACAAACGCGGGGACATTGATGACATCACCCGAGCTATCAGCCTGCGTCGCGAGGCACTGACGTTGCGCCCACTTGGGCATCCACATCGTGGACATCAGACTTAACAACCTTGCCCACGCGCTCCAACAGAGATATGACAAATTACATGTCGTCGAGGATCTTAACGAGGCCATTGAACGATATCGTGAATCCCTTCGGTTAACGCGGCTTGACGATCCAGAGCGCCATGGACCTCTTTACAATTTGAGCTCGGCGCTCTGCTCTCGTTTCATGCACACTCAGCAGAATGAAGATGTCGAGGAAAGCTATTACTCTCTGCCAAGAACCGTTGGCGACTTTGCCTTCACTGCACCCAGCCAGATGGTTCGGCTACAGATGGCTGATGGAAGCCCATTTATCTCGTTACCGGATTCTACATGACCCTGCTTGATTTGTCACTTGCCATAAATAACTTCAGACTGGCATCGGACACCCTACTCAAGGCTTTCCGAATCGTATCCATACTGCCTTGCACTGGGTTGCTGAAGCTGAAGGTCATCAGCATGACTCTGCCCTCGAAGCATACCAAGTATGCTTGGAGCTTTTCGACAGCCACGTGATGACACGATCGTCCGATCGTCTCACGGCGCGAGGCTGCAACCCGCTTTTCGTGGTGCACAATCACTGCCGGTAGATGCAGGCTCACGTGCCATACGTAGTAGTAATCTACGACAGGCAGTTGAACTTGTGGAGCAGGGCCGTGGCCAGCAGTGGTCGCCTGGCCTCTCGACTCAGGACCTCCGCTAGAAGACCTAACGTCTACGAGTCCGCAACTAGCTCAAAAGCTGCTGGAGCTCAGCAAGCAACCTATCTCATGCTCAGGGTGCTGCGGGCAGCGCTGGCCCAGCTGCAGCTGATCAAGCAAGCAACAGAATACAGGAGACTTACAAGGCAGTGGGAAGCTGCGGTAGCTGAGATACGTGGTCTTCAGGCGTTTCTCGCGGTTCCTGCTCCCACCTTCGTATGAATATCTGCAAGCGGCAGCACGCCAGGGCCCTGTCATCATCCTCATTGCCAGTCAATATTTCATGCAGCGCCATCATCGTCTCGACGTCAGGAGACCCCCATCATGTTTCCTTACCGTCTATCTCTCTCACGGAACTGAATAATCTCAAAGATCGCTTCGCAGGGCCAAATACGACACGCGTCTATCATGGGCCCAAAAGTAACCGCGTAATGATCTAATAGTCCCTCTTGCGGACAGTATGGGACGCGATCATGCCTAACCCATCGTCAACGTACTCGAGAAACGTCCTCGAACTAAAGCACCGCTCTCGAATCTGGCTATGTCCCTACTGCAGCTTTCACGTCCTATTCCCCCTTCATGCAGCTCACCCCTTTCAAACAAAGGTAGATGGATCCAAGGAGCCTTGCCTGGAGGATCTCTACATCTGTTCTTACACGCCGACACTATCGGCTCTGGTCAGATCTAGACAGATGATGAAGAGGCGTGTCACTCCGTCCTTCGGGACAATCGGACAAGGTCAACCGGGTGCAGGGAAAGGCAAAGGCGCTCTTGGCTGTTGACAGCGAGCTCGAGCTTGTCCATAAGTTTGGTCCCTGCAACGGCCAACCATACTAACTATTTCTGGGATTGCAGCGACAACCGAGCAGGTTGCACTCCCAAGCTTTGGAAGAGAACACCTGGGTGCACCTCCTCTTGTCACGGAAAGCAGGGACCCTACGCAGCCTTACAATTCGCATTTCGTCATGAGAGATGAACATCTGACGCTGCTCGATATCATGGAGAGAGACATTCCGCACGCCGAGTTTCGCATTCTTATCTGCTTGTCATACCGCCGTCGGGGATGAGGAAAAACTCCTGACGAGAAGTCGATTCATCTCGCAGCTGGTCTCCAGTTTTCGGGTTCAAGAGCGTCATTGGCACGCTGTGGGAAGGTCAACGATGCTGTCGCAAAACACCACGTCGTTGAAGCGTTCTACAAATATATGTTCATGGATTTGAAGGATGGTGCCGGTAGTGTGATGGACTGCTACGAGGGCGGCCTGGGCCCTCAACCGTGCTACACATGCGGTGAAGACGAAAGGTTGCCGCTCGAGCAGAGGATGGTTTTTCATTCATATTGGTGTATAGTTCTGCTGTATCACTCTCATCTGGGTACGGTTTTATGGGTCCTTTATGTTGCACTCTATTCCATCCACGTTGTACTTCAAGTTGTAGAATTAATCTGTTATGCGTCTATCACATGATACTATGCTCCATTTATCTTATTTTTGCGTTCGCGGTATTTTTGTCTACTCTAGAGTCTTCAGCAAAGTCATTCATTGCTTGATGGCAAGTGTGTGTATGTGCATGAATGCTCGCGACATCGTCTCCTGGTACCTGATAAAGTTATCCTTGTGTCTCCATCCCCGTTCTTAATTGTGGAATTTCCTGATGCGACAGACACCTTCGCTGGTGGGCATATCACTTGTTACACAGCTGAGCTTGATTGCATCTTCTGGTTGTTGCGCATGCGAAAGCTGGATCGAGGTGCAGATCTTCCGCTGGAGAAAACTGTCATAGAACTTTAACGAATAATTTGCAGATTCAGAGCGAACAGGGAGCTTTGTTGTGTGAATTGCCTGGAGCAAGTCATCAAGTTTCCTGCGCCATATAAGTTATCGTCCGTTGTACGTTACAGAGATGCAGCTTACCATAATGACAGATTTGGGTAGAACCTCCATAGATAATCCGGCCTTGAATGATAATAAACGTCAGAAGAGGTGGAGCTCGATTTCAAGCGACACCAATGGCAATGGCAGTCCGACGTCGTTGTGAACGTTGGTCTGCAGGGAGATAGACTTCTTAGCGCGTGACATCCGCCAGGAGGTATCAAAGCAGCTTATCCCTGATTATGTCTACCACAGAGGTGGTTCCTCGATGACATCAGATGCGGCAGAAGACTGGCCCGATGTTAAGTGGTCTGATCATTGCGACTAAATAATTAGGTCCAGGTATCAGGCCTGAGAAAAGGCTGACCGCACCGCACGTCGCACAGACCAACATACCCTTGACTTCATCCACAAGGTCTTGCGTAACTGGGCACAGGCTAGGAATATAATCTTAATATTTCATATACGTCGAATGTTAGTCCAATACCTACATATAGATTTCGTTGTGAATGGAACAATGAGGTAAGATGTCTTGCGAACCTTCACCGGGACACCAGTATTGCGCTTGAACGGCGAGCCCTGCTGATGAAAACGAGGGCAAATTAACATCGACACCGCTGAGAACTATTGACCACCTACAATGCCTTTACACTCAAAGATAACAACTTTGGGGTTGAAGTCGTTCAACCAAAAGAGACACCTGTTGCGGTGATTAGCGAAATGACAGCAACAAATGACAGTCACCATCAAAAAATTTGCTCACTGACAAGGGTCAACCTGCCTCATGTTGAGCACGAGGTGCTCCTGCTCAATGGTCCGGTGGAGTTCGTCCAACAAGTCCTACATATAGTGTTTGATATCACCGCGTATCGCTTCGTGCATTAATGCTCTCTGCATGTGGTAGCTACAACTCAGACCGTCAGGGTTCAGTAAGTAATGAACTTGACTTGGTTCATGAAGTAACGAGCATGTTCTAGACACACGAGTGTGATCCATCCTGAAGGCACAGCCATCATACTGAAAGAGTTGAGGTGCGGTAGGAAACGGTCAAAATATGACTTACCCATGCATTGGAAATGCGAGCGTTATGACAGGAATGGTAGTTTAAAAACATGACGGGCACTTTGGAAAGGTAGTGAAGGCAAGAAAAGACTCATACGTACTGGGGAGTCAACTTATCGAACCATGAGGCTCACGGCGGATCTTCATAGAAGACGACCTTGGAGCCTGCAGGGCGGGGCACTGTAGTGAACATGATGTCGATAGCGGGATCTGATACCAGCACAGCCTGGATAGGTAAATCCGATGAAGCAGGAACTGTATTTGTGGACCCGTTTTCAAACTATGGACACTAGCTGAGTGAGAATGGACAGAAACCTTGTACGTTCAACACGCGACTTACCGACTTGCTGAATTGCCAACCCAGTAATTTGTCGTGTAAGAGAGTGACCGGTGCCCACTATCTCGCGTGTTGGAAATAACACATGTCGGGCGCCGAATCCGTCGTGGATGATCCTGCGTAAGAATCGTCTCAAGGAGATGGAAGCTCTGCGGTAGCTTCCAGTCTTCTGGACGAGAAGACTCAAGAAAATGAGTACGTTGTCTCCTGCGATACCTACTTGAGATCACGGGTGTGCCCACCATGGAAGAGAGTGACGAATCTCCGATCGCCCGAGCTTGAAATGACCTCCGTTAGAACAATCGAGTAAGAACAATCAAAGAATAACAGGCAGAGCGACGTGCGAATCGTAAAGAACAATTTCTTCGGTATGCTGGGAATGGTTGGTGAACTGACCTGTCCTCATGACGACCTTACGGTTGAGTGGCACACAAGGGAAGGATGGAGCTCGAGGATATGCCATCGCATACACAGTAACATTGTGTCGAGTACTTTATTAAACTAAATCACGTTCAACATCAGCGCCTCAAAGTGTCCATGCATGAAGCGTTTGGCTGCACTATAACTTCGAGGAAAATAAGAGATGAAATTCATTCATGAATATGTGAATGGGAGGATCCATCAAGAACATGACTGAACCCAACCTTAGCATGGCAGTGAAAATGAGTGTTTTGCTGCATGAGCCAAAGCGAGGATGAGTGTACTCACTTTAAGTCTTACAGTTTTGCTATTCTAAACAGCACTTTCACGGATTGCAAGCGTCGAAGACACGAACCTGTCAGACAAATGCAGATAAAGTGCACGTCCTTCAACGTTCGAGTACTCCTAGGCAAACTCCTCTCAGCCTCTTTCAAATATCAGACTCATTCATCCTCTGCTCTTCCCTCCAACAAAATAGTATGATTCATCATCATCTTCTTCTTCTTCTTCTTCGATTTCCCGATACTGGGAGAAAACCGCCCCGTTAGTCAAGGAATACTGTTGGTGGCAAGTCGTTCAGTCTGATGGACTGCCCTACTCATGGTGTGAGATGAGACCTAATTGTAGTTCCAATCGTAAAGCTCGCCGTAAGAATGCGTGTTATGGCAGGACGAGAAATAATGGAAGATTGTGAGTAAAGGAGATGTCCGAAAGTTTAATGGTACTGTCCAACGGTATGGGCATATCGAATGGCAGCCTGTCAGTATCTCCTTGATTCAAGTTTGACGAACAGGGATATTCCTGTGGTGGACTTTGAGATTGTTGGTGCAGAAATAAGACGTGAATTCCACCCAGCGAATGGTGAGATTAGATGCTAAGTAACCTACCTAGATCAACCGTCCAAGCTACAATGATACGAGTGGCACAGATCGTCGATGAATTAAGAGGTACTGTGTGGAGGACTAGTGGTGTTGTTGAGGCGCTGAGCATGAAATCTTGATATATATGGTCAATGTAAGATTGAGTGTAGAGAGGAATTAAAGGATCATTGAGAACGTCGATAATGGAGTTCCTTTGCAGTGGTGAACTGTTTTCCATGGTAAACACCGACAAGTAAATAACTAGCGCGCTCCCATTGCTCAGGAAAAGAGTTCTATGGTCCACTGCTGCATTCCGCTATCTCATATTGCGCCTGAATCCACTTGTCATGTTCTCGCAGGCCGTCTCCATGCCACTATCAGCTCAATCGGACAAGTCGTATACAATCGTTCGGCTTTTCTGTCCTTACTGGTTTCAATGGTTTTTCGCTTCCATCTGCCATTCTAATACCTCGGGGAATACACTCGATTCTCAATTTTACCATTGTGTGCTAAATAAGTGATACGACTCCCCGATATAAGTCCAGGAATACAAGACGCTCTGAGACT
>NW_024538942.1:0-17268 GCF_016647635.1 Suillus subaureus
ATCGAAATCATATCCCAGAGCGTTCCTGCAGGCTTCTTTTGGGAAGTAGACTGTGGCTGAGGGGCTGTAGAGCCAGATGAGCGCCAATCATCACCTCCCACTGGTGATTTCACGGTAGTAGTTGAAGAAGATGCAATGCAGAGAAATTGAAGTCGGCCTGTGGTGAAGGAGAGGGTGAAGGATGTGAAGGTGTCGACTGCGTGCAAGAGAATCAAGGCCATCCAAGCAGATGGGCAAGGGCACAGTGACCCCTGAGGGTGCCTGGGCTTGCTTAGTAACTTTGGCTCTCTGAGCCGCTTGCCGCGCGCTCAGCCATGGTCATATTGACAGTATTGTTATTTCTTCCATCCGCTAACGAGCCAGAAAAAAGACTACTGAAAGCATCTGCATTTCTCGCTCCACCTGCTGGCGCAGGTTTCGTGGCTGGGTGGTGGAACCGGTAACCTGCGGGGAATGCGTGCGTGAGGTTGGTTGAGAAGCGGAAAGAATGGAGAATGCATCCTGGGACCGTTGAGGAATAGTTGCTCGTTGTTTGGCAGCCCCAAGTATCTGCGGAGATGTAGGATTGGACGGTGCAGATGAGCTCCAGAGGTCTGCGAATGAGTCAGACATCATCTAAATTTTGGAAAGAAAGTTCGTCTTCAAATCGCTCTCAAGATTTGCCACGAGTAGACCAGCTACGTTGAATCTATATGTGAAGCACTAGAAAAAGCAAGATACAGTTATGTAGTCGAAGATGAACAGCCTGTAGCCTAGGCCCTGGAAGTAGATGAAACAATCGCTCTTGGCAGAAAGCCACGTAGCGTAGTCAGCCAATGAAATTCGTCAATCGTTCATATAAACTTGTCAGATGCCCGATACCTTTTGCGTACACCGAACAACCACAATTCTTATTTACGCGCAAATGTCAATTATCATTGGAAGGGATCGAAATACACTGTGAGTCTGGACTGATCAATTAGGATCCCGTATGGCCTTGAGACGGCCAATTTTCCAAGGCTTAGTCCCCGATTTGTTCTAGATGAGTCAAAGCAAGGTATGCATCTAAGCCTTTCAAGTTATAAATAATGACCGTCGGCCTCCTTCTGTTTTGTCTGGTCAGCAAAGATCCAGTCAAAGCCCAGTTGCGGGCATTCCAGGTGCCATTATAATTGCATGGCATCGTGGCAATGTGGCTCATTCAAACCTTTATGACGGCTTTGGCGTTCGAGAGGGCTGCATGCCTGTGATTTCAGGCCTTTCATATCGAGCATTCTGTTCGCTTATTATTCAACTAGTGATTATTCTTCCAAAGTCGTGTTCAGCACTTGTGCTGCACAAGAATAACGGTCGACAGGTCCTGGGGCGCGTCCACAGCCTTGTTGATCCATAGGCAATTTTCCATTGTGCGTGCCAGTGGCTTTGCCACAGTCCACTACCGAAAGCAAGCAAGAATTCCAATGGCTATAAAGGTCATACATCTGGCGTTGGTCGTGAATCCCTGTCCACTCTGTTCTACGCCAAGCACCTGTACAATATGAACACTCGCGTTCGCCAAAACCCTTTTTCAGCAGCCCACATGGGTATCACGAAGTGTTTCTGTGGAAATTTGACAGTGGAAGATCACGATTTCTGTTTTTGCTCTCCGGGGTGTGCTCGTGCGGATGCTATGGCCGCCCTGGGGGAGAAGATTCCCACTATCGGAAAGTCGTGCGGAAGGCGTATGTCAGCTGCGGTGCTCTGCCGCCTGCCATATACAAGCGCAAGGCAGAGGGGGAAACTCCGATTGCGAAGCATGTTCCAGCCATCCCTCGACCTGTCAGCGCAACGCATCAATGCAAAAAGCAAAATATAGGCGGCCAGTATGATGGGTCTGCCAAAAAAGAAAAGGTGTTCCCTACGCTAGCTCAAGTGACGACTGTCGTTCTTGCTCGAAAGGCAGAGCAGGGGGGCGAAGCAGTGGTCGAGACTTTGGTGAAAACTCCCCATGTCGCCGTTCAGATATCCCTCGATACGCTTCCTATTCCTATCCAACAAACCAGGCCGGGCCTTGATCGGGGCACTCATAAATCACCGTTGACACAATTACATGGTGCGCCACAGCAAACTATGCCACTGAAAGTCGATGACAAGACCGTTGCCCTCAGAAATCAATCATCGATCCTTCACCCGATAGCCGAAGAAAGAGGAAGGGAGAACTGTGATAACGCTCCTCTTCCTCGGAAGCTGGATCGTCGCGCAGAGGAAAGGCCAATGCCTCCACGCCCTCAACGACCAGTCCTTCCAAACACGACCGCTGCAATCTGCCCTCTGAGAAGCCTTCGTCGCTCAACTTCATTCGCAGGTTGGCACAGCCCAGCTGAACATTGCGATCGTGTCTCGGAGAATGACGAATCTCTTAAGGAATTATTCGACCAACTTGAGGATATTCGAACTTGGATTGAGGGATGGGATGGAATGCCAGACTCCAACGCGAAGCCGCACGGGGTGTGATTGGATAATTAGACGTCGCTGGGGTGATGCTAAGGTCCCAGAGGGGCCCGAAAGGATTTATTGTAGTTGTTTTGTAAAACAAACATATTTAATATGCCAAAGTTGGCATGTGCATAGGATGTTAGTACTAGTGTAAATTTTGTCAAATAATCTAACTTCATGAGCACTCATGCCCAGTAAGAATCGGTCAGATGCCCTCGGACGGAGATTGATGGATTTGTAGGTTCGGAGTAGTCAGTAGACCTAGATTGATGGAAATCTAACTTGTGTAAACAAACGTTGAACAACGTGTTTGATTTGAGCTGATAAGGCCAATATTCTCTTGCACGCTGCGCAGCTCAACGTACGTTCAACGAGTCTTGAGCAACATTGATTTTGTACTTTGTCGTGTCACTGAGGCTACTCGAAACCAATCTGAAGGCTCCCAAAGGTGTGTTCTTTCATTTACTATGTGGCTACTAAGCACATGACATTGTAGTTAGCCTATGAACGCAGAACACTGGTGTTGCTGTCGGAAATATTGTCATGGACAGCGGAAGTGTCTGAAGTCCCTCAGGACATGGCAAAGACACCTGCAAGAGGCTGATGAGGATGAGAAGCCTCGAGTGCGAGCTGCACGGCTCTCTCGGTCATTTCAAAACTTTGTTGCTACTACTACGAACAATGCACCAGCTGCAGGACCATCTCTCATGCAACTTCCCATTGCCTCTGGTTCGGGACGTACACCCTCTTCCACTACATCTTCCAGTAGCAGTGATGACGACAGGCCTTCATGCAAGCGCAGATGTGGATCAGAAGAACTGTTTGTTAATGTAAGGCAATTGTACAATCTAAGTTACCTCGCTAATATTATGATGTAGGATGTCAATCTTCCGCATCCCCCAGGCAGTCCAGACAATGATCAATACATACCAGAGCCAGACTTTGATGCCTTGCCCCGAGATCTTGAAGGTTGTGATGATGACGAGCAGCATCGAGAGCCTGATGGACCGCCTGACGATCTTGACAATAATGAGATGCATGCAGCCGATCAAGATCAGCGTGACGAGACACCACCTGCAGCACATTGGCATAATCCATTGAAAGATCTTGACCTAGATCAGTTGGGTCATGATGCGAAACGTTTTGAACTTCAGCGAGATATGCAATTTATTCTCGCGCTGCATAATGCTACTCTCGACGACGGTGCTGGACTTATCGGAGATGCATTGGAGCATTTGCAAAACCCACCACAAGCACAAGCACGGCTAGATGATTCTGACATTGAACATGGAATTTCGCTTTTCCTCGCTCTCGAGCATGCGTCCGAGAGTGCTTTCAACAAGTCTCGCGCTGCTGCACTTCACCGTCACCCTGAGGACAATATCCCGAGCCTCCATCAAGTCAAAAAAATCATATCTGATCTTTCCGGTATCACATCAATTATTAAGGACCAGTGCATAAACTCTTGTACTGCATTTGTCGGTCCATATGCCAATCTCGATAGCTGCCCAACGTGCAACGAGCCTCGATATGATCCTATTCAACTTCAGCGGAGCAGAGGATGCATTAAACGCCCTCGACAAGTCTTCCATACATTTCCCATTGGTCCGCAACTTCAAGCATTATGGCGTCACCCTGATTCTGCAGAGCTTATGCATTATCGCAACCGGCGCACGCAGCAAATCTTTGAAGAAGTTGCCCGCAATGGGGGTGTACCTGATGCATATGATGATGTCATTACTGGTCGTGCATATCTCGAGGCTGTTCAGCAGGGGCGTATCAAACCTGAAGATATGGTTCTGATGATGTCGCTCGACGGGGCTCAACTATACGAGACCAAACAAAGTGATGTTTGGATTTACATTTGGATTATCATCGATATCTCTCCTGCGCACCGCTACAAAAAGAAACATGTCATTATTGGTGCTGTCATTCCTGGGCCCAATAAGCCTAAATATATTCCGTCATTTCTCTATCCAGGTCTCCACCATCTCGCAACTCTCCAGCGTGAAGGACTCACAATATGGGATGCTCGCCATGACATGACATTCATATCCCATCCATTCCTGTTCCTCGCACTCGCTGACAGCCCTGGACTGACATGTGTGAGCAACCTTGTGGGCCATAGTGGAAAGAATGGTTGTCGGATGCTATGTGGTGTTGAAGGTCGTAGTCGTCCAGGTGGCCATTACTATCCTGCTCTTCTTAAGCCCAATGACTACAGTGTCATTGGGTGTGATCATGAGGACCTCGACCCTGCTGCTACACCATTAGGCTCGTCAGAGGATTATGTCCGAAGACTTCGCATTTTAATGGCATCACCAAATCAAGCGCAGTATGAAAAACATCGCTTACAAACTGGTATTGTTGGCCCCAGTATCCTTCTAGGTCTTGACCTTGACCGTATCCTTGGCATTCCAGAGGTTTTTTCGAGCGAAATTATGCATTTTTCAGGAGCCAATATGGCTGCTTTGTTTACAGATTTATGGTGTGGCAAAATGAAGAACTATGCCCCAGATGACCGTGCTACATGGGACTGGGCAGTCCTCGTTAACGACGTGTGGGAAGAGCATGGCGCTGCAGTTGCTGCATGTCGGCCATATCTTCCAGGCTCATTCGACAATCCCCCGCGAAACCCTGCTGAAAAAATGAACACACATTATAAAGCCCGCGAGTACATTACTTGGCTCTTTGGTCTCGCTCCTGCTTTGCTTTATGGAATTCTTCCACACAAGTATTGGCTCAATTTCTGCAAGTTCACTCAAGCCCTTCGTATCATGAGCCAATACAGCATAAACTCGGCTCAACTCATGGACGCCTTCATTAAGTTTGCAGAATGGGAAGGCGAATTCGAAGAGATTTACTATCAACGTCTCGCACACCGTCTCCATTTTATTCGCCCGTGTGTACACTTATCAAACCACCTTGCTCTCAAAGCCTCTCGTGTTGGCTCACCTATCTGTTCATCTCAGTGGACCATGGAAAGAACATTCGCTGACGTTGAGTTTGATCTCCGTCAACCCAAATTGCCGTATGCATGCCTCACGCAGGTATGCTCGCTTCGTTGTCAAACCAATGCCATCAAATCTATGTTTCCACACTTCGATCCACCAGATGTACTTGCTCCGCGATACTCTCTGGATATCGGAAATGGCTATGTGCTTCTTCGTGCCCGTGACAAACGATCACGTTGTGCTGCAAGTCCTGCGGAGGCAGCAGCAATGGCTGATTTTCTTGGCCATGAAGCTCCGAAATTTTTTCGTTGGGCCCGTCTCCATCTTCCTAATGGTCAAATTTCACGATCAGCTTGGAAAGAAAAGGACCGGCCAGTAGAACATTCACGATCAGCCCGAAACATCAAGGCAAGTTCTTTGGCCTGTCAAACAACCTTTCGAAACTCGACTAACTTTGATGTTTAGCTGGAAATTGATGGAACTACACATTTTGCTGAAGTACAGTTTTTCACGCAGCTGGCTGCTACAGCAAACGTTGAACCTCAGGACGATGAGGACAACGAAGAGTTTTTAAACCGATTGCAAGGCCCAGAATGGCATTTCAAAAATGTTGCAATTGTCTCTCTCTATTCTCCTCCTGATGCTGCACTCCTAGAATTGTCTTTCGGTACAGTTTGGTCGTGCAAACACCAGGGCGATCGTGGACTTCATGTTGTAGAGATTGAACAAATCCAGGCAGTTGTCGCTGTAATACCCCACCGACCCACCTTGCCATCTGGAGTCACCGAAGATCGTTTTTTTGTCGTCGAGAGAACTGGCTTGGATGTTTCAATGACTGGAGTATTTCTTGAAGAGAATGATGACAATGTTGACAGTGACGAGGAAGAAGGTTGATTTTACAGTATAATACAAATTGTTGCTCTAATGTTACACGTGCATACATCTTGAGATGACGATTTGGCGACGTCACAGTGTGACGGCTTCGATGGCATAGTACCAGGCCGCAGCAAAACACTACAACATTCACTTCTCTTGATTATACCAGCATCATGTCTTTCACGCCTGCAAATCATTACACTCTTTCTGCATCATACTCTAATTTAAATGATATTGGCACTCCTTCTCCGAATTTTGCAGCATCATCGAGTTACCAGAAAATGACTGATCCATTCACTGTTTCAGACACTCCTACATCAGAACATCCATCATTCCGACAACCACTGGGTAAATCGTCATCATTGCATTACAATGTGAGTTTGTCGCTTCACTTTCGTGTCTAAACATCGTATATACACTGCAAATAGGGCGCATATAGTCACTCTTTTGACTCAGTTTTTCAACTACAAGCTCAGAACGAGCAATTGAAACAAGATGTAATTGCTTTAACTGCTTCTCGTGATGCTTATCAGTAAGTTTTTATTTCTGACGGTTGAATTTGCTGATACATCATAAAATTCTTAGGACCGCTTTTTTTAAACTCTCAGGACAGCTCTCTTTGTCCGACAATGCCTCTGCATACACAATCGAAAATGGAGCCAAGATCAGCATTAAAACCACCTCTGGCAGCAATGATCGCGAGCCCATCAACCTAGCGAAAAAGAAAGACTATCCTGACATCAAGTTTTGGACTCATCAAGATTTCAAACAATGGGAATGGACGGACGGACTGCGCACAGCAGCAGATCGAGGCTCACTTCCTTTCCTAGAAAAGTGTGATGGCAATGTCTTCTCCCCTAATGAGCTCTGCGATATCATGAAAACATTCCGCTCAGTATGGTTTGGACTTACTCATCAAGACAAGGCTCCGGCATCCTGGGGAAAGGCAATTCCTGCAGCGAAAAACTGGCTATACACTGAAGTTTCATGCGCACATCCTGAGTTGGCACTGAGCGAAGGCTACTGGAAGATTGAGGCTGTTGCAACCGAACGATACTCATCATGGGCAAGTATGCATAAAAAACCCGAGCAGACAACTCCTCATGCCAGCAATGTTGATGTCAAGCCACTTGGTCATGCGGAATCCAAACCAGGAGGTCAGCGCAAGCGAAAGATGGATAGTCGGACGCCGGACAGTGCTTCTTCAGATGTTTCAATCACAACTCCAGATAATTCCATCACCAAAGACTTGGATTGTGCCGACCAACCGAAACGAGCTAGAGTGGACAACAAGGATGCCGAGCCTTCAACGGAAACATCAACCATCAATGTCATTCAAGTTGCGACACCGGATAGTACCATTGCAAGGCGAGTGAACTCATCGTTGTTTTGGCCACTACTCATTTTTATGCATCGAAAGCCCCAGTGTCATCATTCCCGCACCACGTTCCATAGTTCTTTTGAAAGATCCATTGTGAGTCTAGTTACAACAATTTTGCCTGCGCTGATAAGGTTACCTTGACAGCAAAGACGCGATCAAACTTTTGAAGGAGAAACGTGAAGACTCCGCAGCTCAGAAACAGCTCCAAATATCGAACGATCCTCCTAGCACTCCAGTGCCAATATTACTCATTGACTCAACGCCTACTAGCGCCGATGATACTACTGCACCTGCCCACACATCAAACTTGGATATTCTCATGCCTGTCACCATCACACCTGTTCCTACTACCATTGTCACTGCGCCTATTCCTACTGCTGTCACCGGTGTGCCTGTTCCCGCCACTTCAAACTCGAAGGATACCAAGAAATTCCGTCCAGCTGCCACCAAGAACGGCAGGTGAGTGCGGTACCCTGTTCTATTTTCCGATAACTCAACTTTTTTCCGATAACTCAACCTTTTCCTTAGAAATCTTTGTGCTCATCGCTGGCTGAAGCAGCTAATGCCGAACGGATCCTCGCAAGACTTCAAGGTATATTGGGACTCACTCGAGAAGACCCGTCAAGCGGTATGATTTTATTATTCTTATCTTATGCGTTGTTCTCATTGTAATGCTGACTACAGAACTACGACATCGAGGCCTCGAATCTGGTAAGTACTGATCCTATTCCTATTATACACTTATTCGTGTGTTCTATCTAGGTTGCTGGCTGTGTTTGGACCGCGAACACAGTCGATGTTCTTGCAAAGTTCTCTGGTGGTACGCTGCATTAGCTAGGTGCTAGGTATCGTCAGCAGGGGTGGGTAGTAGGACGGAAGAGCTGGTGCGAATGAGCGGGCGGGTAGCCCATTTTTAGCTTTTTTTTGTTGCTTTTGTAGCTTTCAAATGCATTGTTTTCCGTCAATTTGCGTCGATATGATGTGAGAACCAATGGATGCGAGCCATCTATTCAAATCTACGGAAATCTAACTACTCGATGTTTTATAGACTGGCGTCAATCAGCGTTGCTACCAGTCGTCTGTGCATCGACGTAACACGCCATTTGTCGACGCTCGTCGACTGACATCATACTTTTCACAGTTCGTCGATTTCCGTCGTTCTCCGTCGGCTGGCGTCTGACCGACTTTCACTGGGACTCATGTATCAGATTTCAGTCGCCCACATCCACCAAATAAAAATAATATCATTGCCGGCGGCTAAAGTCAAAACTGTCCTCAGGTTCGAAATTACATCGCCCGTGGGACAACACCACAATAAATTGAGTTTTGCTATTGCGCTCAGCGTCGCACTTCATATTCAACTGTACAGAAGCCAGCGGATCCTTTTTGCACTCAATCACGTCTAGTACCATCCTAACTACAAGATTTCTAGGCCAACCGTCGGTGAACCTGGGTGTCTGGGTGTGTAGATCTCTACGTTGTCTTCATCCCTGATTGGCATACCTCAGCGTTCAACAATTGCTCATTATTGGAGCTTCAAGTTTTCAGCTAATGGTGTAAGTGCGTGTCAATAGGTGCAGGTCGAGCCGTGGAAAAAAACATAGCACAGTGATGGGTATTTTTTTGTGTTCGACGAATCGACGGGGCCGAGGCTCTTCTGGCCCTGCCAGATGTCGGGGAAATAAGAAATAACAGCTTGCAAAATTACCTGTCATAATAATTCCACTCCCAAACGTTCATCGGTATGGTGACTCGCCAACTTAACGGAGTGCCTCCCCCTGGATCACAACCATGTCTTGCTCATAATGACTGGAAGCGTAGCATCTATCAATGCTCCTCTCATCGTCTCACTGCTTCTTCAAGTCTGTCACCCATCCCGGAATCCTGCCCTTGCTCATGTTGTGTGCAAGCGTAGTACCAAAATGTCAGAGTAGAAGGAGTTGCGACCAAGGAGTCGCTGATCTGCAGGCTGCAGATGTCGTCAAGGCAGGCGCTCACGTATGGACTGATGAAGATGAGTAATCAGTGAGTACACGCACTTGTTTGGCCGTCTTAACATCCATGACAGGGTCATACAAGATTGGAGACCCGATCCTGCATATCGAGTTGAGGAGGTGGGCCGACATTGTTCTTGTCGCTCCCTGCTCGGCAAATACGCTCTCAAATGATGCACACGGACTCTGCGACAATCTCACAGTATGTTTCCCAGCGCATTCACATTGTATTTGATAACAAACCTCTTGCTTAGATCTCTCTGCTTCGCGCGCTGGCACCTACGACGCCGACTTACATGTTCCTGGCGATGAATACGCTCATGTACGAGCATCCACTCACGGCAGAACATTTGCGCGTCATTCGGAACGTTGTGTGTTACCAAGCTGTCGAGCCAATCGGAAAGAATCTTGCATATGGGACGTTGGTATGTAGCTCCGACTTTTGTTTGTTGCCGTTGCAGTTCTTTTTAAAAGACTCGGTGCCATGACGGAATGGCGCGATATCGTGAAGATAGTGGTGAATAAGATGAAACTCGTTCGCAAAGACAACAAATTTTAATGCTCCATAAGTATTGGTTCTTCTTCGCGAATGCATGCATACAAGCAATTCGTTCATCTTCGGACGTTTACCATGACAAAGAGATGTTTGCACACTACCTTTGCTGTTGTGCTCTCCGAAATGATGATCGAATGGCGCGCCGACATCGTACTTTCGACAGTGCGGAGGTTGAGAACAGATTTTTACAGAGTACAGGTCCAAAGACGGAGATGAGAGAAAAATCTGATATGGAAACATGCGGTGAGTTGCATTTTATGGAGGGTAAGGGTTGCTTGAACTCAGAGAAGGATAGTCAGATTCATTTAGCACTAATATTATCTCGCTGCTAGCGCTCGCCGCTGATCTATCTCAGTAAGCTTTTTCCGCATTGCAAAGAGTGAACTCAGACATGGAGATAGGAGCACTGCGCGCAGACTGCAGACTACCAAGCACGCACTGACACTGGGAGCGGTGGAGTTCAGGTGGAGTTATTGTGCCTCTACTGGTATTTCATCTACTATCTGCAGGTCGCAAATGCGGACTGATGAATCATTTGGGAGTAGAATGATCAAGCTAAGGATGATGGAGTATCATAGTCAAGCACTGCCATCCCAGCGGTACGGCTGCCAGCGTTTGCGCCGTTCGTTGAACATGCGACGTAGAATCTGGACGCCCGAGTCGGTAAGGATAGGAAACGATCATCGCCTCACCAACCCCTTATATCATAATGTTTGCTTTCTTCGATTTGATGGCGTCTTCAAACGTTCTGCACGATAAGAAACACCGACACCGAGCTGTATGGTATGCGCTAGACAACGACAGCAATGTGGCCTCATAATGAGTTCAAGGTATTTCTGGTATGGTCAAATTACCTCTTACAACACTGATTTTAGCGATAACAGATGAACAACGAGCGGAATACATGGCACTGCTATTGACTTCATTCCTTTTCTTACAGATCTGTACCGCACTCAGTATTCACATCTGCCAAGATACGCGCCCATCGTCCGCCATTCCAAGAATGGAGTTCTCGGAGTTGTTCTTCGTCGAAGATTTTATTCCACCACATCGTTCTGCAAGCCACCACCATATCTGCGAACGAGAAGGTATCCCCCATAATCCACTTCCCGCCACTTTTCTGGTACCATTTATCGATTTCATCAAGACCCTTCTTCAAGTCTTCCCACTGCTGCTGGACGTTCTCTTCTGACACAGCCTCCCAGCGCGTTTCACCGAGCAGCTCCAAGCGCGTCTGAATGAAGTACTCCCTGTTCGAGTCGTTCAGGATTTCGAGGGTCTTTGTTAAGATAAGTTTCACTGCTTTTCCGTAGGCAATGCTGCAATATGCAGGCTCGAACAACCTCATAAGAACGTTGGCGCCGCGTGGTATGACCGGCTTCTCTGGATAAGTCTTATCCAGGTACTCAGCGATCGCCAGCGAGTCAGCAATGACGAATCCAGTGTTGGGATCCTTGATCACCGGAAGGGTGTATCTGCCCCCTTCTGTAGTCGAAGCGCCAACTTTGCATTTCATAGTCATGGGAATATCCTTGAACTCTACCCAGACGATCGTATATGGGAGACCTTTGTATTCCAGGCAAAACCTATCCTCTGCTTGTCAGCAACATGCAGCAATGGCTCTGACTGCGCGACATGCCTGGTCTTTGCAGGGTTTGGAGCCCATATATTATTTGGGGCCTTGCTTGGTATGTCGTACAGTATAATGGGGTGCATTGAAAATCTGAAGGCTGACTTGATTGGTTGATCTAGTGTTGAACCCGTGGACGTTGCACTATATACTTTTCCCTGCATAGGGTGTGTAAAGTTTTTTCTTAACGGATGACAATGTATAACCCGAACAACGAATTCTGATTGGTGACAGTGAATGATTGGTGTCACCCCACAATTGCCAACCTAGACACTAATCATTTGCCAACTCACCAACGCCACGACGCCGAGTCCCAAATCTGCCCAAAACACACTTTCATGTCACCTTTACGTGGAGGCTTATACGGACTGCGGCACCACTCCGGTCTTCGGCGCATCCGCATGTTACTCATTTTCGCTGGCAAGGTGATGTCCGATACGAGCTGAGTGGGCACTTCCAAATATTGCCAGTACTAAACAAGAAGCCTAGATCGAACCTTTATGCGTTGTGCCAGCCACTGTACTGTGTGCGCCCGGCCTGGTGCGCTACATGACGTGGCAAAGCCTTCACCTAGGTTACTTGTTCGCTCCAAGTTCGACATCAAAGTATGTACTCCAGCATTTTCCATGTGGGTATTGATGTGACATCTACAGGCCTGCTTTAGCCCGATGGACCTGCGACCTGTGAGACACTCTGGACATTTTTTTACAGATTCCAACCAACTCTCCGCGTTCATGGCCACTACAATGCCACCGAATCGATTTGGAGTGGAACTGAATTCAAATGGTTCCAGTGCCAATTTCCGGAGCATGCAGCTGTCCCGAGTCTTATTAGTACACGGATCTAGTGGTCGTCCCAGCGCGAGAGCTCGTTCGGTGCTGAACGTGGAGTCCTTGCGATTTATACGTGGCTTTTTGCAATTTCATTATGGAATACATTGAGCCAGTTTTGTTTTGTGTCGAATCAGTTGCAGCTGATCGATGATCCTCAACTTCAGTGCGCTCATACATATCACATGCACATCGTCATTGTATGTGCAGGCGACGTCCGAACATCTGTAGGACTTCAATTGAGGTAACTTGTGACGCATTCATTACCACTCCATACCCCTGCAATGATTGATCCTATACGTGTACGTCTTCTAAACCAATTTACACTCCTTCTCGACATCTGCAAGGACTTGGGCCCATTTCCCCCCATTCCAAGAACTGATCCTGGCCCACTCATCATCCTCCTTCAGCACTCGTTTGTATGTAAGCAACCAACAAGCAACAATGATGTCTGCATATGAAAAGGTGTCGCCCATGATCCACTTCCCGTCAGTCTTCTGGTACCACTCGTACAGGGTATTGTACCCCTTCTCTAGTAGTTTCCAGTCTGCATCACGGTTCACATCCAAAGGCAGCGGGACGTTCCCCGAACAAGTTCCGATGAAGAACTTGGCGCTGGCAGGACTTAATATCCCTATGGTGCGTGGGAACATGGGCTCAAGGCCAGGTAGAATGAGGCTCATATGGGCAGAGTCGAATGCGCGTATCAGGGCTTCTGAATTGTTTGGGAAAATTGGCTTCTCGGGATATGTCTTGTCGAGGTAGGTAGGAGGCAAATTTCGAGGGAGTCGGTGATGAGGGCACCGGTGTTGGGGTCGCTGAGGACGGGGACGGTGCAGACGTCCGAGCCATCTCGGCGTTTGATTGGCTTTGCACCGATGGACTCATAGCGATATGGATATCCGAATATTCGACCCAGAGGGTCACGAATGGAAGATCCTTGTAGCTCAAAACGAATCTGGGGCGCAGCAGACTTTGGTCAGATGCCAAAGCTTGGCATGCAGAACACGAAACACTGACCTCGGCTTTGCGGGGTTGGCTGACCAGTTATTGCCTGGTAGCTCGGAGAGGATGTCATACAGGACAAGCGGCAGCATTATCGAGTACTGAGACGTGGAGTTTGAGGTGCTGCGGCCGACTTTGAGACTCATTTTCGAGGCTGAACTTCATTCGCAAGTACCGGATCAATCCGAGTTTGATTAGCGCACGTTGATGTCCTCGAACACCGGTACAGTATAGCGTTGGTATTGGTCCTCGGTGCATACTAGTCCACATCGGGTAGAAGGCGTTGTCACTGAATCTGTGGAACCTGCGGGTCTCAAACGCCAGACACAGCCAGTGATAGTGCTTTATAATTGATCACATAAGGAAGGCAGGCAGGCATTGCTTCTTTTACAATGGCCTGAACTTGTGTGATATCGATGGGCGGTGCGCTTTGTGGCGGTGGCCATGGTGGTTTGAGCTTACTTTGCAGCAATTACCTGTTAAAGGAATTTGTCATTTGGCATTTCAAATATAGGATCCTAGCTACTACATCCGCAGCGTCTTCAGAAATTCTGTGGCACTAGATTTGCACTCCTGCTCGACTCATCTACAAGGACTTGTGTCCCAGTACCATTCGTAAACCGTATTGTAGCCCTTCTTTAGGAGCTCCCAGTCTACTACATCACGCTTTGGGCAATTGGGAGAGAACTCGTTACTCGTACCAAGGCACCTGCCAAAACTACAGGGAAATGTGCTAACACAGGAAATTAGTAACTCGGCTGTTGTCTGCTGTTGTTTTCACTCTCAGTTTGATTCAGCGTTAGTCTCCCCTACTAGTCATTCCTTGATTATGATTCAGTGTCGCTGCCGCAGGTCCGACCAGGCTTTAGCGGCCTTGGCTTGTCACGACTTAATGTGCCAATACGCGATGCAATTCTAGCGATACTCGCGGTCACCGGTATCTGTAACCATCACATCAAGCCTATCAGTGAACCAGTGAGTTCTTGCTGACGATTATGCTGAATCATTGCGGTGCATTTACACGGTCATATATTGCTTTATATTCCAATGTGCCGAAATCCTTTCCTATCTATTACGATATATAACGATATAGGACTGTCTTCTCACTGGTTCTCTGATGGCTCAACTGCGCTAACTAAGCTTAGATGATTCAGCGATTACGAATGAAGCTCAGCCTTGCACATCGCAAAAGATATTAACGTTTCGCCACAGCACCTCACACTTGCCTCACGCTCCATGTCTCAGTACTCCACGGTGCTGCCGCTTGTTCTGTATGATGTTATGTCTGATCTCCCGGGCAATAACTTTTCACCCAATCCCGCGAAACCGAGGTCCGTAGTTCATGTTCTGCATGTCACTTGAAGGTTTGATAGCTAATCAAAGTCTATTGCCCCAGGTTTGTTCTGAGCTACAAAGATATTCCATTCGTGACCATCTGGGTCGAATACGCAGACATCCATATCGCTATGAAGTCCATTGGTGCAAAGCCAATCAAACGCCGAGATGGCTCGGACGTCTGCACCGTCCCTGTCCTCAGCGACCCTAACACCGGTGCCCTCATCACCGACTCCCTCGAAATTGTTTCTTACCTCGAAAAGACATATCCCGAGAAGCCAGTCTTCCCAAACAACTCAGAGCCCCTGATACGTGCGTTCGACTCTGCCTATATGAGTCTGATTGTACCTGGCATTAAGCCTATATTCCTACGCACCATGGAAATATTGAGTCCTGCCAGCGCCAAGTTCTTCATGGGAGCTCGTTCAGGGGACGTCCCGGTTACCGTGGGATCCGAACTGCGATACAGACTGGAAAACTACTAGAGAAGGGGTACAATACTGCGTACGAGTGGTACCAGAAGACTGACGGGAAGTGGATCATGGGCGACACCTTTTCATATGCAGACATCATTGTGGCATGTTGGTTGCTCGCACTTAAACGAGTGCTGAAGGAGAATGATGAGTGGGCCAGGATCAGTTTCTTGGAATGGGGGAAAATGGGCCCAAGTCCTTGTAGATGTGAGAAAGAGTGTAAATTGGCTTAGAAGACTCACGTATAGGATCAATCACTTTAGGAGCACGGAAATGATGGTGAATACTTCACAAATTGTTTCAATCGAGTCCTTCAGACCTGCCTGTACATCTGTATATACGATGACAATGTGCATGTTAAATAGCAACAAGTGTACGAGCGCACCGAAGTTGTGGATCATCGATCAAATGCAATTGATTCGAGCAAAATAAAACTGGTTCAATGTATGCTATCACAGAATTGCAGAAAGCCACCTATAAATCGTAGGGATTCCACAACTAGCACTGAACTCGAGCGACAAGCTCTTGCACCGGGATAACCACTAGATCCGTGTACTAATAAGACCCGGGACAGCTGCATGGTCCAAAAATCAGCATTGAAGTGAAGTTCGATTCAGTAGAATTGTAATGCCCATGAACGCGGAGGGCTGGTTGGAGTCTGTAAAAACATATATCATTGACGAAATCCAGAGTGTCTCATAGGTCGCAGGTCCATCTGGCTAGACATCGAAAGCAGGCCCTGCAGATGTCGCATTAATATTCACATCGAAAATGCTGGAGTGCATACTTTGATGTCGAACTTGGAGTGAACAAGTGACCTAGGTAGAGGCTTTGCCACGTCATGTAGCGCACCAGCCCGGGCGCACACAGTCGTGACAGTAGCCGAAACAATGCATAAGCTGGCAAATTTTTGGTCAAGGCCTCTTGTTTAGTACTAGCAGTGTTGGAGGGTGCCCAGTCAGCTTGTACCAGACATCACTTTGCCAGCGAAAATGAGAAACATACGGATGCGCCGACGACCGGAGCGGTGCCGCAGTCCATATAAGCCCCCCCATAAAGGTGACGTGAAAGTGAGTTTGAGCACATTTGGGACTCGGCGTCGTAGCATTGATGAGTTGTCGGTGACCGCGAGTATTGCTAAAATTCTACCGCATATTGGCACATTAAGCCGTGACAAGCCAAGGCCACCAAAGGCTGGTCGGACCTGCGGCAGCCTGACGCTGAATCATAAGCATAGAAGGAATGACTAGGGGAGACTAACTTGAACGATGAATCAAGCTGAGAGTGAAAACAACAGCCGACAGCCGAGTTACTAATTTCCTATATGTGTTGGCTTTGTTTCCCCCCACATTGTACAGGTTCAAATATTCAAACGTTCAAGTTCAATAACAAGTTGCTGCCAATTAGTCACTGGCACCAGTTAGGGCGTGGCTATCAGACTTGCAGCAGCTTGGTGCCTTCGGATAAGTTCTCTCCCGAGTGCCCGAACCGTGATGGAGCTCCTAGAAAAGGGGTACAATATGGCTTACAAATGATGCCTGGAAAACGGACACAAGTCCTTCCAGATCAGTGACTCGAGCAGGATTGATTTATTGAAATGCCGAACGCCAAATTCCAGGTATTGTGAGCAAACCACCACCGCCACAGAGCGCACCGCTCCACCCAGGTTCAGGCTGCCGTCACGGGTCGTTGGGACTTGCAACGTTGATCGATCATCAAGCACTATCGCTGGCTGTGTCTGGGCGTTTGAGACCCGCACGTGAACCTTTTTCATGATGAC
>NW_024538943.1:0-17230 GCF_016647635.1 Suillus subaureus
GGGCTTGGCAAATCCCAAAGTCTTAGAAGTCATCTGTACTATCCCCTATGGTCTATTTGCGAGTGCCCACTATTTTGTGAGTCACACTTTTCGCAGAGATTTTCATGACTTACCATTACATCACGTGACAAACCATCACATTTTAAAAAGTGACTCACGAAATGATGGGCACTCACAAATAGACTATAGGGGATAGTATCCACACTAGAAATGAAGCACTGTGCCCCATGTAGGGATCTGCACAGGTATACCCTGGGGTGTTGGAGGTCTCACTCGCACCCACACCCCAACAAGGGGTACAGGTTTCATACCTCACCCAGACTCATTGGGGACCACCATAGGTCAGTAGTCAAAAAAATGCATTATACTTTACGACACACACACAAGTAGTTACTGGTCAGTAACATCAATGCAGTCCCAGCCGTCCTCGAACTCTTCCTCCTCCCCGTTGGCATCAGGCATATTGCTAACCTTTATAACATCTTCGGTCTTCACAAGATTGAGGGTGCTCCAGGAGCCGAGGCCAAGTAGCGCGTGAGTCGATTGGGCTGAGAGATGTGAGCGGACATGGGAGAGTAAGAGATGTCCACGACCAAATAGCCGTTCGACGTCAACAGATGTAGCTGTTGGTAACCAGTTAGCTATTTATGATGCGGATTAAAGCTTACCAAGGATGGTCAAATAGTCGAGCACCATTCGTATACCCTCGTGCTCGAATCGCCAGTGCACTAATGATTGTCGGTGTGTCGTCTGCTAAGAAGTTCGAAAGACGAGGTCACACACAATCTGAGAGCAGGACACGGCCGCAGTACCACTAGCGTCGGGTAAGCAGGTCAGAGGACAAAGTTACGCACTCGCTGAAGAGCGGGACACGCCGCCGCAGCACCATCAGCGTCGAGCAAGCAGGTCAAAAGACGAGGTCACGCACCACTTGAAGCAGGACACGGTCTGAGCACATCAGCGTCGCGGCCGCAGCACTATCAGTGTCAGGTAAGCAGGTCAGAATACGAGGTCACGCACCACCTGAGAGCAGGACACGGCTGCGGCACACAAGGTAGGTGAGCGCGGTAGCGTAGCGAAGCAGCATCAAAACGTACAATACATGCACCTCTACAGCTTAGAGAAAGATACCCACAATCCCCCTCGAAGACAGGCGTTGTGTTGAAGAAGATGGAGGGGAATGGCCAGCGAGGTGTGGCACGAGTGCAGAGGATAGGGTGTGATGCGAGATGTACGAGGTTGAGAGATACTGTGGGTGTCAGGTTTGGTTTGAAAATGAGAAACAGTTTTGAAACAAGACGACTCACAAAAAAACCGTGCTCTCCAACTCTGATACTCCTAGTGCGCCGAGTGCGAGAAGAAAGGCGTTGACTCTGTGTCCGAGAACGAGGATGAGGTTGGATAGCGGCGCTGTGCGCGCAGATAAGTGCCCGGTATGTGAAAACACCTGTAAGTAATGTACATACATACATACATACATAGATGTTTAAAACGCACCTTTTGAGAGCAACATTAGAGTCAGCAACAATAAGATCTAAGAATATGAAGAAGAGCAGTAGCACTTTGTACAACTGAGCGCTAAACAAATTACCATATTAGGAAGGCACGGGTATGCCAGGGGTACGGGTTAGCGCGGGGGTTTTAGAATCACGACCCCTACCCGTACCCCAACCCGTGCGGATCCTTAACCCCACGGCAGAGTCCGTCAACAAAAGGCTACTCATACCTCAGCAGTGCAGTCACCAGAGTCTGTTGGCCAGGGCAGGGATCCTAGATGTGGCCCAATACTACGAGTCATTCTCATTCATTTTATTTTTCATAGCTGATAAAATTATCAACTACATCTACTGTCGTGCTCCGGTGAGGAGTTTTCAACCGTGCTTCAGCCGCTCGGGCTCTTCGTTCCCGCTCCACCTTTGCTCTCAACTCAACAGTTAAGCCAAGGACGCTATCGGCTGCGCCGGACGAACCTCCGAGCTTTCGGGGAGCCGTAGGGTCTTGAGAGTGAGGCTCTGACTTTGTCTCCACCTGTTCATTATCCATGTCAGGCTGTTTACCTTCCCGCTCTCTCTCTCTGGCTTCCCGTTCCGCATTTTCTCTTTCAGGCCTTTCTTCCTTTGTTTCTTCTTCTCATCCCTCGCGTCTTCCTTTTCCTTATTGAAGGTGCTCGGAACACGTGCCGCTCCAAACCAGTCCCACCAGTCAGGGTGATCCCCCGCACACTGGCGAAGATGTCACGGACTGCTCTTGTACGGGCCAAGTCGTAGGCAGTACGGCGCGAACCTGCACCTTGTAGAGGAGGCGCGTCTGATGCATCAGATTCATTGGCAGCTTTGTCTTCCTGATGTACGCCTGAAGACGGAACGATAATGGTTGGATCGGCGTGCAAATCATACAGCAGCAAGCGTGTAACGTCTTCGTGGCCTGATTGCACAGCGACCTGGAGTAACGATGCGCGCCTATCCCCTGTCCATTCTGGTATGAGGGCATCGACGCCACCAAGTGAAGCGCCTTCACGCTCCCAGAAGGATCTGAGAGGCTCTGAACGACCTTTGCTGATCATATCTAGTAACCGAGACCACTTCTCGCGGTAGGCTTCCTCCTCTTTAGTCAATCGTTGTGGTTTTGCCTTTTCAGGCGCCGCGGTGGGCGCAGTGAAAGGTGTAGTTTTAGGCTTGGGCAAGGAGGCGAGGAACGCTTCGTCCTGCGCTAGAAGCGCTTCCTCTGTAAGGTGTGATGTTTTCACTTGGGTAAGCTCCAGAAGACATCGCACAAGCTCAGATTGAGTCTGCAAAGTAGAATACTAAGAATCGTGCAAGTGACAGCGGCAGAGAAAACGTACGGGTCGGCGCGTTGGAAAAGGGAAGGTCCTCAAACGATCGTCTCCTTTGTTGATGACGCAATTTTCGTAGTCGAGGAAGATCCGCCTGTTAGAGACACTCGCACGTAACCAAATTCTTTCGCAGTCCTGAATGTCATCAGCCCAGTCAAGAAGAAGGTTGCGAATATCCTAGGAGGGTATGTTTAGCTATAGCGAACAAAAGTGAGACTCGCTCACATCTCGGAGAGCTTGCTCGCCATAACGACGAAGCATGGCACCTGCACTAATGGCAGCACCCTTGGAATTGTCATTTACCGATTGTGAGCCACCCTGTTTACGGCGAGCTAGACGCAAATTTTCAGTTTAACGAATAAGACGATCATAAATACACCTACTAGTGTATCGGTGAAATGTCTTGTGTTTCAAAATTGATGTCTCTGGCTTGGGTTTTGGCGGTTTCTTCTTCGCCTTTGCAGAGACAGTGGAATCCTGGTTTTCTGCAGGTCTACTGACTTCTACTATTGCACCTGCGAAGTGACCTCCGGCAACCATAAACAAAGCCCACTTGCGTCCACCTTTCACACGTCCTTGAATGCTCTTCAGCTCCGCCAAGTACAACGGAGGAGGGGTATCTATTGGAAATAGCATCCTGTACACCCCGAATTGAGTGGATGGAGGCGAATGGAACCAAGAAACCGCTGTAAGTGGTGTTTTACGCTCCTCACTGGGCGAAGGTGATCTCGACGTTCGCTTGATTTTGCTGACGAGGGCCTTGACTGCATCAGAATCATCAGAACTCTCGTCGGATGATGCAGACCCTGAAATGGAATCTTCAAGTCCTAGCTTATACAAGACAGGCTTCGTCAAAGTGAATGACGAATAGTTGGAAGTGCCTACCGTCAACAAGCTGTGCGAAGGCTGGCTCCGTCACAGGGCTGCCGCCCCTCAGGCGAATCTTTACATTGTATCGATGCCAATCGGATCGAAAATGAGATCGTTGCTCAGTTACGTCTGCAAAGGTCGCTCCGAGACAAATGTTACACGCTCTCGCATTGTCTGATACTGGAGGAGTTGTTTGTACGAGAGTCGAGGCTTCCGGGGGTGGTGGTCGACTGATTAGATTCCGAGGTGTAAGGGTCTCCAGCAATTCGGGAGGGAGCGAAAAGACATGGTATCTCTGGGCCATTTGCGCTGGTTTTGTTATGAGTCTGTTAATAAGATCTGAGCAAAAACTATGGTAATATAGGGCAAGCCACGGACCCGTCAAGATGACTGTACCAACAAATGCTACATACGTAACATAGTGCCATACTACTTCGGAGATAACCGAATTCAGCACCTAGACTGATTGGCCACCAAAATAGTCTTACAACCATACCATCATGGTGTCTGCAGACTTCGCTGAACGGCCAGTCAAGAAGCTCGTGCTGTTCGATGTCGATGACACGTTATCGCCCCCACGTAAGGTAATCCAGCCCACCAACAACTACCACGCTTGATGTCGAAATCTCCCGACAGGGGGCATCTCCAGAAATAATTAGGCTCCTGCGCGAACTCAGAAAGCAGGTCGCTATAGGCTTTGTTGGCGGGTCTGATCTCCTCAAGATATCTGAACAGCTCAGTGTTGGCGATTTTAAAGGTGCGAAGCTCGTCCCATTGACTGCTAAGATACTCATACGTATTTGCAGTTCTGGAGGAGTTCGACTTTGGGTTCGCTGAGAACGGCCTTACCGCGTACCGACTTGGAAAGCCGTTAGAATCGCAGTCCTTCATCAAAATGGTAGGCGAAAAGGACTATCAGGAGCTGGTCAACTTCATCTTGCACTACATTGCTGACATGAACATCCCGATCAAACGGTGAATTTCTATGATCCTTGGCTGTCGATCAATTCATTCACTTGCAAATTGCAGTGGAACGTTCGTCGAGTTCCGCAATGGTATGATCAACGTCAGCCCTATTGGTCGCAATGCAACGTAGGTTCACTTACGTGCTATTCCCTGAACCTGTGTTAACACCTCTGGGTTCCACAGTGTCCAGGAACGCAATGATTTCGCGGCTTATGACAAGGTAGTGACATAAGAAAATTATTCGTGATCATACTCACTGATTCTCGGCAGGAACATCACGTTAGGGCCGACTTTGTGAAAATCCTCCGGGAGAAATTCAAACGACTGAATCTAACGTTCTCTATCGGCGGCCAGATATCATTTGATGTCTTTCCGCACGGGTGGGACAAGACTTACTGCCTTAGACATGTGGAGAAAGATAACTTCGAAGAAATCCACTTTTTCGGGGACAAAACAAACAAGGTAAGAGTCGAGTTTCTTACTAGGCGAAATTTCGTCTCCTTGACAATTTCTGTAAAGGGGGGTAACGACTACGAGATCTTCAGTGATCCTCGCACTGTTGGGCACACTGTTAAGAGTCCTGCAGATACAATGAGAATCTGCACAGAACTCTTTTTGTCATAAAGTGCTCGATGTAAGTTCGAAAGTTTTGTAGAGTTGTAAATTCAAAGCCCATGGGCTCGCGTAGAATTAGGGATAACAGTTACAATTATACCAATGATTCTTCGTTACTGTACGCGGACTAGTAGTTAACTCAGAGATGGTCATTGTTCGTTGGACATGACGAATTGTGTACATAAGCGAACAAATACGACCATACGTGATTCTATTCAAAACGCGTCCCTCTAAGTCTTGTCAGTGACTATTGCTCGACACGTTTGTGGCACGCCGTTGTCTGCACTCTTTCTCTCATATACTGAGACGTGACGATGGTTGGCCCGACGAATTCCACACGGCAAAATCAGCCAATGGCGCGCACGCGGTAAGGATCAGAGCGCGTCACGAACGTTCTTACTCAGATATATGTTTTAACAGCACCAAGCCGGATGTAAGCTCAGAACCTGCCGCGAAAAGGCGCAAATTAGGCCCATCCAATTCCCAGAAAACGCATGATTCGTCCTTTGCAGACGTATTGGAACAGCTGAGTCAGGACAGAGCACATGACGGTGTCGGTATGTAGCATGGAGAATTCTCCAGCACTTTGATTATTAATAGTTTGAACAGCTGCTGAGGGTGGGGCTGATAGCTGGGCCCGTCCCAATCTTCCCTCCATTAATGAGAAGCGGAATAGTATCGGTGTGTACACGTGTTGCCTCACATTCATCAACTCACGGTGCTACCCCTTACAGTATTTCAGCAAATCGATATCGATGAAGCAACGGACTACAGCAATGGGTCTATCGTACTGAGGTTGTTTGGGGTGACCGAGGTACCTCCTTTATACTTGCGCCTTCACGCAGCTCTCAAATAGCCTTGCAGGACGGAAACAGCGTGCTCGCATATGTCACCGGTTTCCTTCCTTACTTCTATGTCGCCGTCCCTCGCGGCTTTGATGAGTCGGACATGGATGCATTTGCGGATCAGTTAAACGTATGCATCATAGTTATGCACAAGGTACACCGTGGCTGAACTCGCCTACAGAAACAGGCTCAAGGCAACTTCGTGAGGCAAATAGAGATCGTCAAGCGGCGCAGCCTTTGGGGCTATCGTGGAGACGACTGGATCCCTTTCATGAAACTTACAATATCCGAACCGAGAAATCTTCCGAAAATTCGAGATGAGTTTCGTTCTCCATCAACGCTTTCTGCATGTACTTATTGTTTTTTTGACCAATACGCCTGTTTGAGAGGGGCGAGTGTGGGTTTCGAGACTTCTTCCCAACCGGACAACCTTGTTCAACGTTCGAGAGTAATATTGCGTACACCCTGCGTTTCATGATTGATACCAAGGTATGAATACACGTGTCGCAAGAACTCTGAAATGACACTTCTGTAGGTTGTAGGCATGAACTGGATTGAGATCCCTGCCGGTCAATACAAACTTGTGTCCGAGAAAGACAAGAAATCCACATGTCAAATCGAGCTTAAAGTCAGGTAATTTTCACTCCGTTTTGTCGTATATATAAATGTCTGATGTAATTTTACACCAGGTGGGATGCCTTCATCTCGCACCCACCGGAAGAAAACTGGCAGAAGTTTGCACCTCTTCGTATACTGAGCTTCGATATCGAGTGTGCTGGACGGAAGGGCATTTTCCCTGAGGCACAGGTTGATCCAGTCATCCAGATCGCTAACATGGTGACGAGGCAAGGTATGGAATCTGAAGGTTTTTCTGTATATTCGCTCATCGCTGGATTTCAAGGCGAGACCAAGCCGTTCATTCGCAATATTTTCACTTTGAATACATGTTCACACATTGTCGGCTCACAAGTGATGTCGTTTGACGATGAGGCTGAGATGTTGCAGGCCTGGCGAGATTTTATTGAAGAGGTTGACCCAGATCTTGTCATCGGGTACAACATTGCAAACTTCGACTTTCCATATCTCATGGATCGAGCAAAGCATCTCAAGGCAAATAAGTTCCCTTATCTTGGTCGCATGAAGGGTACGCATCTCTGTTTGCTGTGATAAGATCATATTAATTTTGTTTTAAAGGTTCCAAAACTCAGACGAAGGAAACGCATTTCTCTTCGAAGGCATACGGGCAGCGCGATTCCAAAGATACAGAGCTAGAAGGTCGACTACAACTCGACGTCTTGCAGTTCATGCAACGTGAACACAAGTTACGTAGTTATACCCTCAACTCCGTTTGTGCACAGTTCCTGGGTGAGCAAAAGGAGGATGTGCACTACTCCGTTATCACAGAATTGCAGAATGGCACTCCAGAGTCCAGACGTCGGCTGGCCGTCTACTGTTTGAAGGTGATCGAATCTTTTTTGCGTCGTCTGTGTTGTTCTTATAGTTGCTACAGGATGCATATCTCCCCCAGCGATTGGTGGACAAACTTATGTGCTTTATCAACTACACTGAAATGGCACGCGTCACGGGCGTTCCTTTCAACTACCTCCTCTCCCGTGGCCAGTCCATTAAGGTGCTTTCCCAGCTATTTCGTAAGGCCAACGAGGAGGGATATGTCATTCCTGTTTTGAAGGGCGAGGGTTCGGATGAGCAATACGAAGGCGCCACTGTCATCGAGCCAAAGAAAGGCTACTACGACACACCGATTGCAACTCTTGATTTCAGTTCTTTGTATCCGTCTATCATGATGGCACATAATTTGTGTTATACAACGCTCCTCGAAAAGAGTACCATTGACCGCTTGCAGCTTGTCAAGGACTTAGACTATATCCAAACCCCCAATAACGGTATGTTTGAGCTGTTGGGTATGCAGTTTGCAGATCAATCGGCTAATGCCTCTGGTCAGATTTCTTTGCTACCACGGCAAAACGAAAGGGTCTACTACCTACTGTCTTGGAAGATTTGATTTCTGCTCGTAAGCGTGCGAAGGCAGATCTCAAGAAGGAAACCGATCCATCCAAGCGTGCAGTCTTGGACGGTCGTCAGCTTGCTCTGAAGGTGCTATGGATTGAGCTAGTACAGTAACCCTATCTGATCTCATTGAATTCCAGATCAGTGCCAACTCTGTTTATGGATTCACTGGTGCAACGATTGGAAAATTGCCCTGCCTTCCTATCTCCTCCAGTGTGACAGCATATGGGCGTCAGATGATCGAAAAGACTAAGCAGGTGAGTCGTAGTCTGTCCGCCAGTCAACACCTGACCAGTGACCCTTTGTAGGAAGTTGAAGCAGAGTTCTCCATCAATAATGGTCACGCTTATAATGCCGAAGTAATTTACGGTGACACTGACTCTGTCATGGTCAAGTTTGGACCTGCGGAGCTGGAAAAGGTCATGGCTCTCGGTTAGCACCAACCAGTAACCTAACTTGCATGCGATTTAAAGTATTCTACAGGAGCGGAGGCGGCGGATTTTGTGACGGCAAAATTTGTCAGACCTATCAAGCTCGAATTCGAGAAAGTTTATTACCCGTATCTTCTTATCAGCAAGAAGCGGTACGCTGGACTTTACTGGACGAAGCCAGACAAATGGGACAAGATGGACTCTAAGGGGATCGAAGTTTGTCTTCATCTTCGATAGTTTACCATGGATATACTGAATTATGGAATCTAGACAGTCCGGAGAGACAACTGTCGGCTAGTATCGACGGTCATCGAGACTTGCCTACATAAGATGTTGATCGATCGAGATGTCAGAGGAGCTGAGGAGTAAGTATACGCTCTTTGTCTTTAGGTTGCTAGCTCAACTATCCCAGGTACACAAAGCGCATCATATCAGATCTTCTGCAGAACAAGGTCGATATGTCCCAACTGGTGATTACAAAGGCTCTAGCCAAAGCTGGTATGTGAATTTTGAACGAGAATGGGCTGGTGATCTAATGTCCGCAGATTATGCTGCGAAGCAAGCGCATGTGGAGTTGGCAGAGCGCATGCGGCAACGTGACGCAGGTTTGTGACTGATGTAACTGTCTGGTATATGTCCTGATATCCATGATCAGGTTCTGCACCGGCCTTGGGTGACCGTGTTGCCTACGTTATTGTTAAGGGCATTAAAGGTCGAATTACGCGTCAAGTATCATAGCTCTATGCTGACTTTGGGAATAGGTGCTGCTGCATACGAAAAATCCGAGGATCCCCTTTATGTATTAGAGAATAACATTCCCATCGACACCAAATATTACCTCGAAAACCAGCTCTCCAATCCTCTTATGAGAATTTTTGAACCCATCCTGGGTGAGAAAGCAGCATCATTGTGTAAGTTACTTCATTGGCTGCACGAACATCGTCTTTTGATATGTTCCATAGTATCTGGCGCACACACCAGGACAATCCAGATCGCAACTCCAACAGTTGGCGGTCTGATGAAGTTCGCAGTGAAGACGGTAACATGTCTTGGGTGCAAAACTCCATTGCGGTCGAATAACAGCGTAAAAAGTAAGCCTAAACAAGCAAGCGTCTGATCCTATCTCACTGCTGCCTTTGCTGTAGATGGTGCCGTGTGCAATAACTGTCGACCAAAGATCGGGGAGCTATATCAAAAGCAAATCACAAGCGCGTCGCAGCTGCAAGTACGGTTCTCGCGATTGTGGACCCAATGTCAACGTTGTCAGGGCTCTTTGCATCAAGTAAGATTATGTTTGTTTTACTTCGACTGTCATTGACACTCCGGTTGATAGGATGTGCTATGTTCGAGCAAGGACTGCCCGATATTCTACATGCGGAAGAAGGCACAAAAGGACGTGGAAGATGCGAACTCTGTCCTCGAGCGGTTTGATGCGGATCTGTGGTAGTTGATATCGATGTATCGTTATTTTTCGTTTCGCTTGGTTTCTCTGCACTTCTTGTATCATTAATCATCCTAGCAATATTTCCTTCAAGTGTGATACCGCCTGATATGATCTAGAGTGGTTGCAGGCACTGGGTTAAATGTCTGATCCTTGACTACTGGGAGCTTAATGCAGCTGACACTGACGGTCAACAGGGTCTCGATTGGAATAGCCGTGCGCGAGCATCTTCCTTCCTTATGACAACTACCTTCTCTCGGCTACCTGTTTGCAAACATCTGAAGCAAAGTGTCTATGAAATGGGGACAGGAACAGCTTGCTTTTACTAAGACCAACCCACTCTACTGTGCACCAGCCTTGGCAGCATCCGTTGGATTTTACACAGACCTCCGGTTAGAGGGCCGTAGTGCTCAACTGTTCCTCAGGTGAGTCGATTGCTATGTTCTACTTCTGCCTGTTCTGCCCCCGACCCTCCGGGCATTCTACGTTTGGTGGAAGCGGAAATTCGTGCTCTGTTTCTGCCACAACGTCCTCTGCATCCAAACGTCCGACGGTTTTGGTCAAAGAATGGATCAGACCACGGTCGCCTGTACAATATACAATGTGCAGTACTCGATGTTAGCGAATCCCCGGACGTGTTGAGATTCTGGCCCATGTTCACTGCCAGACATTACTGCAATCTTAACCCCTGACTCAGGGTGTAACATAGTCAATAGCTCTGCTGGACGACCACGACATGTAATGCAAGATGCAAATGCGACTATGAACCGCTTTGAACCTACATTCTTCGTCCTTAGTACAGTGCAGTATCCAACTTGAAGAGTATTCCCCGGCATGGAACACTTGTAGTTGACTCAATATACTTAGCTAGTAATCTTCAAGCATGATTCAGTAGATTCAAATGGAGTGTATTAACAGTGAGTATACAACAAAGTATCATAATGAGCGACGAGCGTAAATCCACAACCTGAAGATTAAGAAGTCTTCTTCCAATATTTGCAAAGTACTGTTACATGTGTCCATAGTAGTGTGAATGAGTTTGAACTGTACAGAAAAAATATATGCAGCGTGCCCTGTCTTGCAAAACATCGAGTTCCTAGGAATTGAATTGCATTAGAGATAATCTCTCTAGCAAATGCTTACCTCAGAGAGGTGGCATACAAGCCGGAACCCGAACGAGGACAGACGGAAGCTAATCCTCGGTCAAATCGAGGACCTCCATAGTGGTTTGCTGCCGTCGTGAAACCCCGCATTTCAAATTAACACGTGAGAGCTTCCGGTCCTCAGACGAGGCCAACTGGATGCGTAAATGCTGGAGCTCCATCTGCGAGATAAGAATGAGGTGGAAGGCCCGAAAGATGTCGGGGCAAGAGTTTACCTCAAGATGTTGAATTCGGGGCTTCACATCCTTTAAGGGCAATGGCAAACTTGAAGGCGCATATGGTCCGTCAATGATTTCTATTTCATCATCATCGTCATTTGCCTCCTCCCTGCTTGAGCTATCTGATGTCGATGGCGCTATGCCCATTGCCTGCAAAATGTCTAAGATTGAAAACGAGTGAGCGGGATATATGCGTAGAAAATAATGTGACCTACCCAAGCGTGTATATTTGAACACGAAAACAGTCGTAGGACGGTTATCCGGTTTGAACACGGTGCGGGATGTGGGACGACCTGACCGATAATTTACTTGTCGGGGAACTTCGTCTCCAAAGCTTAACAGATGATGATTATCAAAGAGTGAGACAATGGGTGAAATTCTACGCACACGACACGATGAGCACACGCCTTCTTCGACCGTTCATGCACCTTGCTTTCTTGCACACGGAGAGTGTGATTTTTCGATATACCATGTTTAACTACCTGCGTCTTCGTGTACTCCCCCGTTGCAACCTTCAACACGATCTGACCTATGTCGTTCGAACTTGGATCACCGAGCATTGAGTCATCGTCTGAAGTTTAGTGTTAGAAAGAGGAACTAGACTCTTTTAGCATATTGACCAGTAAGCTCAAGTTTTGAAAACATGAAATCTCTGGTGACTGAGTCACTGCCCCAGTACGTGCATTCCTTTATGCCGACCCAGCTCGGGCGCACAGTTTGTCTAGCACAACGAACACCGTCAACGGAGACAGCTGTTTGGATGCCACAGGACTGCTTAGCTGCGTTCATCCACCTGACTCCAAATTTCTTGTGGAGGCATTTAAGGCTTTCGCCAGTATATATGATGAATGACACACCTTGCCTTCTTCCGATGCAATCCAGCAGGTTATTCTGTTCTCCGTCGATGTGCTGGAAACAACAGCAGCATACTCCGGAAGCTCCTGACCGTCAGCGAATACATAAGCAGACAAGTCTCCAAAAATCATAATGTACAGCAAATGTAGAGCAATATTTCAAGACTTTTGAGAGACGCGAAGTAGGTAGGCAAGTGAGGTTGACCGTCTATGTTTGAATTTAAGTGGGTCGGATCACGTGCAGTTAGAGTTGTATTACGGTGGCCCCTAAGATACCCTAGTGGTATCACCTCCCCACTTCAGAACGAAGAGAGCTCACTAACTAGCCATGGGTGGGCCAAATTGGCTGGTACGTGTAGTTCTGGTCTGCCTTCAGAATCTTCCACAAGCAGCGCGCTTACCTGGCTTATCTATGACGCGTGACGCTTCAATAACACTGCCTTACAGCGCAAGATGTTCGAAGAGCGTCTAGAAGCCTGTTCTTCGTACGTCAGACTAAATGTTATCAAGCACAGCATACTAAACAGCAGCGGAGAATTCTATGCGGCTGTCCAGGGCAGGATAATTTATTGTAATATGATCATAATGATTGGAGGAGGATTATAAACGAATCTACAATGCTAGAACTGTTTCAGAGTCCTGTGAAAGTAAATTCATGAGCCATGCGATGAGTGACTAGGTGACTCCGTGACAAGACGCGTGTGTCACGTGCTTCGAGAATGGACTGATCATCTTTTGTTGAACAGTACCAACGACGGCAACCAAACGGCTCATTTTTGCGAAAGCGTCAAGGACGGTCGACACAAAGTTCAACGGAAAATGAATACCAGACGTGCCAGGATTGCAGATACGGAAAATTATGGCTCGGATTCAGGCGGTGACACTGAACCAGATGCACCAAGACCAAGACCAACACTTCGACAGGGCAGCAAGAAGCGGATCAGTGATATGTATGCCGGCGAGAATGAAGCGCACTCTGAATCTGGACGCCCTCCACTGAGGGCAGTCAATATAAATGACGACGCGGCTGAGAAGCGCAGGCGGAGGAAGAGCAATAAGCTAGCTGTCATAGAAAACGCGGAAGCTGGGCCTTCGACAGAGCGTCATGATCAGGCAGAATCTTCCAAGGCTGCACAGGCGAAGCTGAAGCAACAGCAGCTCAACTCTGTGGCCCCGCCTCCTGTCATCAACGTACCCCTAGACGTCATGAGCTCCAACTTTGAGGAATGGATGAAAATGGCGACAGACAATGTGCGTATATTCGTGTTTAATCTAGATCTTACTGCTTATCATAATCACTGCCAGAAAATCAAACGCTGCGAACTCATGGAACTTCGCGCTGATTGATTACTTTCACGATATGTCACTACTTCGAAATAATGTCGACAACTCCATCAACTTCCAGCGCGCTTCATGTACCCTTGATGGCTGCGTTAAAATCTGGACTAGTCGTGTCGACTCTGTTGGCACTGAAACAGGCAAGCTGCTCAGCAACCTTGCCAACGAAGGAATGGTCGGTGAGGAAGACGATGAAGCCCTGTCGGACAATCCTGATAGTCAAGACGCGACGCAGGCGAAGAAAAAGAAGAAATCGCACCGACCCGACTCGACGCTCGCTAAAGACGCCTCACAGCTTCACAGCAAGAAGCTGGATCTCGAGTTTCGCGTTGACCCCCTTTTCCGCAAAACTTGCGAAGATTTCGACGAGGGCGGCGCACAGGGCTTGCTCATGAATCACCTTAGTTTGGGGTTGGAAGTGATGGTGGCATGCGCGTCGTCTTTGACGCGAGTGATTCTATGGGCCGAGTGGCGGAAGATGAGGAGGATGAGGAGGAGCAGCAAGAAGATGTGGATATCATTACTACGAAGTATGTTGGAAAGTTCTCTTGTATGATAAATACTCACCATTATACTAGGTCAATTTTTTTCTGACTTAGAGGTCCTCGACGATAAGGCGATCTCCCATTCACTATCCGCCTTCTCGTTTGCCAAAGACAGTAACCGTTGTTTGACGACTCTCTTTACCGTGACGATACAGTCGATAATGAAGGTGGCGATGAAGACGACAATGATCCGGGCTTCGGAGACTATGGCGCAGATGGTGCACCCATGGATGTGGATGGTGATCGCGGTGGCCAGGATTTCTTCCAGGGCGACCAAGCTGTCGATGATGATTATGATGGTGGGGATGCTTTTGGGGGGGTGACTATGGGGGGGGGAGAATGAGTCGGTCGGCGCCGAAGGTGATCAACGGCATGCGGTACGACCAGGAGGCGCATTTATTCCTTTCGACCCACGACGTGCGCCAAACGAGCGAGATCGCGTAATAGCCATTACCGACGCGGATGGTGAAAACGCGATGATGGGTTACTTCGATAAGAACCTCATGAAAAACTGGGCGGGTCCTGAACACTGGAAGCTGAGGAAAGTGGTTCGGAAACGTGAGTTCTTCGCTCATTTAGATATGCTATGTTGATGACGTTGCGCTACAGCAGAGGCTGATGCTCCCAAACCTCGGCGAGGAAGAAGGAAGCGTTTAAGATCGACTTCCTGACGCCCGCCGAGAAAGACATCAGGACGATTGCAAAAGAGATGTTTGCGAAAGTCACGGGGGGGCTGGCATCACTTTGCCCAGCTACGGAGGTTCGAAGACTGGCAAGAAGGGTCGGGGCGGCCGCAAAGCGAAGGAGGAGAAGCGTGATGAACATACTCTTCCTGACGACATGCACTTCTCAAGCAGGCAACTCGTTACCCTGTTCTTGAAGCCCAAATTCTCGGTACGTGCAATTATTTTCGCGACAACATAAATTGACATCTGCGCACCCCCAGTTGAAGATGCGTGGACAACCCGTCAGATTTAATGAGGATGGCGACGGAGAGGTCGATGAGCAATTTTGGGCGCAGGCCGCAGCGAACCAAGCTGCGGAACGTGCGGCAGGTGAAAATGATGAAAGTAAGAATGTTGTGCATTCAGGCTTTATATGTTCTAAACTCATTGCTCCGCAAGCCGGCGATGGACTAAATATACCTTTCAATACCCAGTTCTTCGACAACGACTATGATGACGGCCCGGGCTTTGACGATGGTTTTGATGGCGATGGTGCAGCGATGGAGGATGCTGGAGAGCAGGACCTCTTGGCTGCCACACAAGGTCAGACGCGGCGGGTTCGACCAGAATTTGTCAATTATGCCAAACGTGCCAAACGGGTAGACGTGAGGAAGCTGAAAGAAAACATTTGGAAAGGCTTGGACATTAAGGTTGGGAAGCCGAAGGAGGACGAAGAAGACGACAATATGGTTTGTCTCTTTCGAATCGCCCCTCCTTTTCTGCTCACCCGCCAATAGGATGTCGATGACACGTCTCTTACTAGCCCCAAAGAACATAGAATTTTCAGCTCAGTAATTTCTGGACTACAGAAATCGTATCCGAAGGACAAGATGGAAGAGATCAGCACGAGCTTCTGCTTCATATGTCTACTGCACCTTGCTAATGAACAGGGACTGAAGCTACAGACTTCTCCTGGCGGCCAGTTAGACGAAGAGGAAAATGAAGCCATGGACTCTGAAGACAGAGACAAAGTGGGAGACATATGGAGTTTAAAAGTGTGCCCGCTGCTTTTTTCATTGATCGTCGCTGACCCTTTGCGTCCATAGGTGTTTAGGGACCCAGATGCTACCCTCGCTGCTTAGCTGCAGACCAATATAGTTCTTGGCCTGCGGCCGAGTGACCCAGACTTACCAATATTTTTATTTCCATATGCTACTACACCATTTCTGTGTTGTTCTTGCTTTCTCCACTATAAATAACGGGTTGATCACACAATAATCTGTTGTACACCGCCGAATGGACGAGATGTGTTAAAATTCTACCGAGCTACAATTTCGATTTCAAGTACTAAGGCTACAGTGTGTATCACAATGTGAGGTGGTATCTAGTTCCAGCTACAATCCGGGGAGAAATGATAGTGTTAAAAATACAAGCAATTCCGTCAAGTCTTTCTCAGCCCACAGCACGCATAAATAAATCGACTTTTTTCGTAGAACGGACCACATTTAGCGCGATTTGGCTTTCCAGGCACGCCACAAATTCTCCTGTTTCTTCTGATGCTTGGCTTGGAGCTGCAGGAATTCCTGATACGCCTGTGCAGGCAATTCAATCATGTCTGTGGTGGTGGTGCGAAACGGGAAGACGGTAAGAAGGTCTGAGGCGGCGATGCGCGCCTGAGGGACGGACGAAGCCAAGAACAGGTGGTCGCCAAAAGGCGCATAAGTGTATACATCTAACCATCGATCACGACGATGGTGGGGTTGGCCTGAGGCAGCTGTGTAGGGAACTTGTAAGAAATTTGTTCTTGAGTAGTTTCGGTGGGTACGTACTACTTTGTGTAATCTGTATGATCATAACTTGGTGTTGCACGACAGCGATGGCGACTGTTCCGCGGTTCATGATGGGCGGGAGTGAAATATATGCAAATTGACACAAGGGCAAATAATACAGCAATAGAGTCGAAAGATATGAAAAGAAAGACTCGGAGAGACGGTTCTCTCAGTTGTAAACAGATCTTCACAAGGAAGACTTAAGGACGCTTGGGTTATGGACTTGAGATACACCCAGCTATATGAGCGTTTCTGTTCCAGGTTAAGCATGTGAGGCTGATGGTGATGTACAAGGGTCTGTCAAGACTTCTGAGGCCTGACCCTTGTCATACATACAACATTCGATTCCCTTCAGAATAAGAACTGGCCAACCTTGTCACCCATGCCATAGTACAACACGTGGCGGGCGATAAGCTAACGACCAAAAGAAACCTCCTTTTGTTGTGCAAAGTTACTCTTGAGGAGAAAGTAAAAGTACAACGACATAGAAGAACGCTTGGAGGTCGAAAAATCGGCGATAAGGACATCCTACCATTTTGGGCATGTATTGACTTTCACTGAGAACCGAAAAGCCGGCGAAGATCCTCTT
>NW_024538944.1:0-17185 GCF_016647635.1 Suillus subaureus
ATCCTGTACTTTCAATACAACCTCACAAGATGCTTGTTGATATCACTGTTCTACTTCATCAAGCCTCTAGATAGTGTCTATGATGTGCCTGCCAGATACAGAGCCTCTGCATTCTCCCTCTTCAATGCTGCTTTCAGTCACTAAGTCCATTTTTCATTGTTTTTTTCGCTCTATACTGCTACATCCACCACCATGCCACCTGTCTGTCCTATGTGTGGCACCCAGCCAATATCTATGGGACTTGGATACCACTTTGTTAGCCCCAAGAAGGCTCGAGATGCCAAAAAAACACAGATGCTCATACACATTCCTGGCGTTAACTCCAGACACCAGCACCTTCGTGAACAAATGGCTGCTCTAATGCAGCCACAAGTACTAACTACTGATACACTCAAATTTAGTTCTGCGCCTGCTCAATTTGAAGCACCCATGATCATTGATGACTCTGCTAGTTATTCTTACAATGAGGACAACTCCATAACAATGACTATCAGCCCAACCAAGAAGTACCTTTCCCAAAAAATGTGGTGCACAAGGACCTGGGACACTGTATCTTACCAGATAAGATGGCAAACAATCTCTATACTTCCTGGAAGATGCTTATACCCACCTTGGTAGATGTGCACCTCAAGTACTCAGCCAGAACCCATGGGCACCCTCTTCCAGAAATATGTCCAGTCATATCTGCTTGCGCAAGCCCTGGTTGTGCACAGTGATGATTCTCTATAGTCTGCCTCTTTTTTGACCATAAACAGTTCATTTATTGTGCCCAGCCCCAGCTGACAACTCCAGGTTTCCTCTATGTCAATGTACTGGTGTGCAAATGTTCAATGCTCTCACAAGTCCTTGTACACCATGGCCTTTTTCCTGTGAAGGTGGAGACATCCACATTGCAACTGACAGTAACTTCCATTGTCATCAATGATCTGCAGGCGACTGCCCATGCTTCTATGAACCTTCATATTTTCTTCCCAAGACTGAGGTTGATGAAGTTGGACAGCACATTCTCACACAGTGTAAATGTGCACCCAAGATTCACATCTCTCATTCTGGACAAAGCCATCAATCAATGCAACACTCATATGAAGCCACAGATGGCAAGAAGCAGAAGGCTGCCATGGATTCCTTTGATGATAGGTGTCATGGATCTTATCTGCTGTCATGATATCCACTCTTCTTTGCCAACATTGATTCACCTGGTGAGCAGCAGAAATATGCCATATCGCTCATTAGGCACCTATTTTCCCTGTTACCTCAGGATGCTACCATTGTCATGCTCTATGACATTGGCTGTGTTCTCTCACACTCATTATCTCAAGTAAGTGCTTCTTTCATAGACAAGATCTCAACCTAATGTGTATGTAGTATGATATTCTCCTGAGTCTGTGACTTCACATCTTTGGTTTGCAATGACAGCCATGCATGCATATGGACATGAATGGGCCTGTCAGCTGGAATATAACCCTCAGATGTGCAGTGGCTTTGGTTTGTCTGATGACAAGGGTACCAAGAGACTGTGTCAAGGTTTGTTAAGCTGATTGGAATTCAACAGTCATCATCAGTAAGTGGCTGGCAGCTTGATGATAATTCTTCATTAATAGTAGTGCATATACAGCGCCAGAGGCGTCTCTGGTTGATAGATCAACAGGCCAGCACCATCAGACTGGAGATGTGAATAGACCTGGGTGAATGGATTAAACAGTGGCTCAAACATGGTGTTAATGCTCAGGGTACTGCAGTGAAAGAAGTCCTGAATAATTGTGGTATCAAACTGAAGACCTTGAGGATCAGTGGGTGGATCAGAAGAAATCACAACTCTCCATTCGTGCCCATAAGTCCATGTGAGCCACACAAAGATACAACTGACATCACATATCGCCATCTATAGATGCTCCTGCATGACTGAAGAAGGAGCTTGACATTGTACTTTCTCTACAAGCTGATCTAGATGCTTCTGATAGGGCCTTGCAAGGCACATGCACTGTGGTAGAGAATGGCACAGTTACCAAGGAGACACTGGATGCTCTGGAGAGCCTCGAGCGCAGCCATGACCGTTTGATGAATAAGGTTGAAGTATTATATGCCTCACTTAACATCCATGACAGGTTTCCAGAGTTGCAAGGTGTTGATTTAATTTTTGTTCAAACTCTCCTCATGGCTCATGACCTTAAGATAAACATCTGCAAGTGAGCCATAGGCAGCTTTTTTGAGTGGGATAAAATCAACTGTGCAGTCGGTGGTGCAAATCAGGCCCTCAGTAATATTTGATGCTTCTATCTTGCCATATTGGAATTTTGACTTATTCTTACAGGTACAAAGCTCCATCAACAGACATGAAAAGCCATTGCAAAGCGTCAGCCAGCTTTGATGACCATGATCTGCAAATTTAATTCATACTGTGAATGTCTTGAGAGCCTCTATGACCCATCTTGGGGTGTCCTGCTCCCCGCTCCCCTTCCTACCAAACTCGCTGACCTTTGAAATGATCAGACATTGATGGAGGATGTTTGGATCACCCCATCTGTAGGGGATGTCCCCTGTTAGATGGAAGATGCTGACATACAAGATGGAATATGAGCATTACTGAAATGAGACCGATGCTGTGAGGAACAGCACCGCCTTGGCCATGAAGCAGATAACCTCTGTTGATGGTTTGGAAATGAGCTGGCTGTGCTGGAGCTTGCCCTACACTCTCCTGCAAGTAAGTAATATTATGTATATTGATAATCACTACTAATCTTGGAAGACCACATATTGATATTCCCACTGCAGCAATGGCAGTGTCATGTCCTCCAGTTGCAGACTAAGTAGATCACCTCACTAGCATCCTCTATCTGCTTTGCTAGCAATGCTACAGCAGTGGTCAATCTCACAATCGCTCTTTCTGGAGGCAAGGTGGCATTGCCAGATGCCCCTTCAGAGCATGATGCTGATGAACCTACATTTGAAGAAGCAGCTGAAGACTTGGAAGCAGCACTCTTGGATCTTTTGCAAGATGGCAATGTTGCTGATGATAATGACAATGACAATGACAATGACAACAAAGATACATCATCTGTGGGAGATCCTGAAGTTGTGATTTGCTGGGAGTTGCCAGAGGTACCTTCTTATGTCTTGTATGGGTGGCACCCATATTCATCAGATCCTACAGGGTCTTCACACAGATGGTTACAAGGTCTCTCGCCTGGAAGACAACATCATTGTACCAGCATCAGGGAATCCCCTGACCAGGGTGCGACCAGCACAGGATGGCTTCTCTGTCAAGTCTTTGAGTTATGGGAGATGTCATTACTAGCACAACCCACAGCCCTGCCTTAATGACGGATGCATCAATGGCTGTGCTGCATTGCTGTATTCCGAGATACTGACCCACTCACATATATGGCCTTGTGCTATTCTCTCCATGCACGATCTCCCTCGCATCTGATACAATGCATCTGATGAAATACTATGGCAGAATATGTTGTGGATATTATATTGGGAGAAAGATATCTGGATAATACCCATTCATCACTCCTCTCCTGTTGGACATTTGGTATTCTGTGCAGTCTACATTTCAAGCAAAGAACTCCACCTCTTTGACAGTCTTGCTGACAGACAGCCATGGAAAAATGATGTGAAGGTCAGCATCAAATTGAGTCATGCTATGTTAAGCTCATGATGGTCATAGGACATCATGAAACTCATTGCCTGCTTATCATCTATTGCCCACGCACACTGTGGCTCTGACCTTATTGATATCAAAGGTTGGGTAGCTTGTCCACTGACAGTACAGCCTCTGCAAATGAATGGTTATGACTGTGGCCTCTGGGTCTTGGCAGCAATCGCAGCAGTGTTACGGGGAGCTCATTGTCCGGGCATGCACAAGGAGGACATGGTAGCATTTAGACACTATATACACACACTTGTAGTAAGAATCCCTGCTCCATGATATGCAATTAAGACAGTCTACAATCCTCCCAAAGATGTTCAAAGATGGCATTGAGTACAGTGCACAATGAGCACTGAATAAGATGTAGACATCAATACCAACTTTTGACAGCGAGATACAATGAATACCTACTACTTGAATCATGACAAGTGGTCCTACATACATAGTGAGATCAGTGGAATAGTTTGGTTGATGGAAGGTAACTCACTGCCACCAGGGAAAGGGAATGGTATACTGCCATGAATGTGGATCTGACATTTGCCAGTATTTTGACTGTGATAAGTGACGTGATGAACTAATCCACTGACGAACCTGTAGTTTGCACTCAAATACTCTATACAGTGGCTCAAAAAACTGTCCGCATGTTTTGACATTTTTCACTATCTATGATATTGTATGAGAACAAACAAATGTGTCAAGGACATGCTTATACCACATTGTAGTATGGCTTCAGGGCTTTCGTTTGAGCCCTACACCGTGGGAATCGGTGGAGATATGGTGGAGATACAAGGCTCACAAAATGGTGACTCATGTGGACAGTTTTTTGACTCAAGTATTTTACAATAATAACCAGGTATTCTAGTATTTTGTATGACCTCCCTTGGCTTTAATTACTGCCTCTATCCTTCTAGGCATACTCTCAATTAATTTCTGGCAATCCTCAGCTGTGATCTTCCCCCATTCCACTGCTACTCTCTCCCAAAGCTCTCATACTCCTTTAGGGGGGTTTTTATAGGCTTGAAGCTTTTTCTTGAGTGTTCCCCAGAGATGTTCAATGACATTGACATCAGGAGACTGTGCTGGCCAGTCAAGAACATTGATGTTATGTTCTTCAAACCATTCCTTAGCTCTTCTGGATGTGTGCTTGGGATCATTATCCTGTTGGAAAATGATATCTTCTTCATCAATCCCTGATTCTGCCAAGCTAGGCAGCAAGTGGTCATTTAAAATGTCCACATACTGCTCAGCATTCATCTTCCCCTCAACCTCAGCAAGCATTCCCACACCATTCCATCCCACACAGCCCCATACCATTAAAGAACCTCCTCCAAACTTGACAGTCCCATTAACCTCTCTGTCTGTTAGGCCATCTCCCTTCTTTTTCCATACATATACCTTCCCATCTGACCCAATCCTATTGATTTTGGTCTCATCTGACCATATAACATGCTTCCAGTCCTCTACAGTCCAGTGTTAATGAGCTAAGGCAAAGGCTAGTCTTCTCTGCCTATGTTTGATGGAGAGAAGAGGCTTTTTCTTCTTTGTTACTGCCTTGAGATGAGCTGCCTTGAGAACATTCCTTACAGTTTGTGAAGAGACAGGGGTAGTGATGGTGGAATTGATATAATGGGTGGCTTGGACAGCATTATCAGCCTTTCCTGTAGTGATATGTTGGATAATAGCCCTTTTGTCAGTAGAGGTAAGCTTGGATGGACGTCCTCCACAAGAGTTTTCCTTGTCTGGGTGGCTTTCTTTGATAAACTTGGCCACAGTGGACTTGCATACTCCAGTTCTAGAGGAAATTTGGCAAGCAGAGAGGCCAGCATAAGACAGAGAGAGGATATTATCTCTTTGAGCAGAGGAGATGGCTTTCATGGTGATTATGACTATGATACATGAGATATTCTGGTTTATATAGTTAGATATAGTCATAAAATAACATAATGACACCACTTCATAATTTATATAATAGTAGCATGATTTTTGTGGTGTCATAAATAATGATTTATATAGTTTTAATATACACTCAAACAACTGTCCACATGAGTCATCATTTTATAAGCCTTATGTCTCCACCATATCTCCACCGATTCCCACAGTGTAGGGCTCAAATGAAAGCCCTGAAGCCATACTACAATGTGGTATAAGTATGTCCTTGAGGCATTTGTTCATTCTCACACAATATCATAGATAGTGAAAAATGTCAAAACATGCGGACAGTTTTTTGAGCCACTGTATTTTTCCTTGCTTGATCCTCATGAACTTACAAAATATCTAGAGCTCCAGCTCCCAAAGGCCCATCTGGAGGCTGAGCCCAAAGGTATTGTTTTCTTTGCTTGATCCTCTCTGTGGTGAACTTACAACAGATTTAGAGCCCCCAAAGGCCTGTCTGGAGGCTGAACCCAAGAGTCTTGTTCACACTACCTCTGGAGAGGCTCCCAGCACTGAGGTGGCCAACAGCCTTCCTCCACAGTCTTTGGCACCATTGTCACCCTCACCAATGCATCATCAGCCTTCCCATATGCTCACAGACCATGTTGCACCTGCAGTCCCTGCTGCAAGTGGTCCGACCGATGATATTCCTCCACAACAACCTTCTGCCCTACAGTCATCGGCTCTGCAACCCCCGCCTGCTCCAGGACCTGAGCATGAGCAGCATGCAGGATCTGTTGGGATTCAGCAAGAAGGGAGTTTGGCCACTGAGTCCATGATGAGGCCCTATGATGCCAGCCTGAGACCAGGTGTTGTTCAACCTGATGCTCACTTGTATGGTTCATGCCAGGGATTGTGTACAGACCCACATTATCCATCATCCCAGTGGAATGACCATCCCCATGGAGAGAATCACTTCCAGGGCCCTGGCTGTGGCTTCCCCTGCTACCCACCAGATTATCAGTGTGTCATATCCCACAATCCAGACTCACATTCCATAGTATTCCCACGCCTTCTGAGCCTACATCCGGACCCCATATCCAACTCATTCCCAGATCCCCTTCCACTGTGTACTCCACACCTCAGCAGGATTGACTATGCTCCAGATTTACCCCTGAGCTCTGGACCTCTGGATCCTCACTGCTAGCCTGATCTGTACAACCCTATCCTGTCCACCCTATGTGCACTCCATCCAGCAAGACATCCAGACTTCACCTCATCTTGGATTCCAGACTATATCCACCTTCTTGTATTCTGGTCCTGTATCCACCTTGTCTTCCGGATCCCCAGATCTCCAGACCTCTGGATATTAATGCTGGACCTATTCCCACCCTCTGTCTGATATCCTGTGCCTATCCCCATTTAGGCATCTCCGCCTTTCCGGCTTTCGGTTACCTCTTCTTCCATCTTGCTTATTGATCCTTGTATGAGTCTTCATCTCCAAGTTCATTTACTTATGTTGCGTCTTACTTACTAATGTGTTTCTGCATGCTCATACATAGCCCTGCTCCTTTGCTTACTGATCCCCTCAGATATTCTCCAGTATATAACCCCTGTAGATACTCCTGTAGTTTCCTTAGTTTGAATGTCAACTTAGACTTGCCCAATCCTCTCTCAGACTTTGGTCCACCTAAGTCTGTCCTACTCATCAGGCCTAGGGATTGATTCCCTAGGCCAGAGCTCCGCCTTTCTGGCACTTACCCTCTTTCCGGACTTAGGTCCAATCCCTGTCTCTCCGACTCTACCTTAGGGTAGTCTACCTCTGTTTGCTTCTATATTGGACGAAGTCTGATGTAGCTCCTAGTCCTTCCAGACCTCCGGACCTCCTGTCCCTTGTACCTCTGGACATCCTGTCCTTTGGACATTCCACCCTCTGTACCTTTGGACGTTCCATCCTCCTAACCCTCGGACATCCTATCCTCCTGTCCTTCGGACATCCTGCCCTCTGTGCCTTCAGACATCCTGTCCTTCATACCTCCAGACATTTTGTCCTTCTGTCCTCCATCATCCTGCCCTCCTGCCCTCCTGCCCTCCTGTCCTCCTGTCCTCCAGACCTTTGGACCTCCTATCCTTCCATCCTGTTTCCTGTAGAAGTATTACCTTGCAGTGGGAACTCTCCTGAGCACTTCCTGCATTCCTCCAGACATTTCCTGCACTCCTCTGGAAGTCCTCTAGTGCTCTCCAGCAGAGTAGCCAGCCTCCGGAAGTCCTCTGGACTTCGTTGGACCATCATCAGACCTCATACAAAATGAAGGGCACATACTCAGGTAAGGGGCACAGTGTACGAGCTGAGGCCAAGCCCCTCTGAGTCAGTCTCTCTCCTCCTTGAGCAACATGGTTCTTAACACAGTGTAATTACCACAATCAATGCATGCAGCACGCCCCCCCAGCCCCTCACATCACCCAGCTCCCTCACAGTCAGCCCTCTCATGTTCTGCAACCCCCTCATGGTCCTCTGGGCCCTCAGCACTATGACAAAGGCTACCATCATAATGGCGGATACTCTGAGACTCCCTTCAGCAACCATTGAGACAGGTACCATGAAGAGTACTGGCACCCACCAAGCCACCAATATTTTGGCCCAGTGGGACAGTATCAGGATGGATATGGGTGCAAATATCCTAATGACCCAGATAGTTGAAAGGGAGGTTTATAGACTTACAAACACATTTGCTCTGCTACTACCTCCATGTCTAGTTCTTGCCATTGTATTTACCATATCAGTCTGATCAATGCATGTTGTTTTGGGTCATTTGAATAAGACAAAAAAACAGAAAGAAAAACATTTAATTGGAAGAATTGCAGAAAAAAACATATGGACCTAGACATATTGAGAGGCTGCAAAACTTATCCACCATCACCCTTGCCAACATCCCACCAACATACAGAGATGCTCAAATAGGCCTCAATGTTGAGGCCTGTCAGGCTCGCCAACATCCTGCTAACATATGAAGATGCTCAAATAGGCCTCAATGTTGAGGCTCATCAGGATGCTTACCAGGAGGGTGGACTGACCCTCCACAATGAGACTCTACATGGATGCTCTGGAGGGAACTCTGGATGGCCCTGCAAAACTAGGGGGAGACCTCCTGGAGGATGAGGTCTCACAGACTATATATCCCCTACATAATAATAGGGTCTGACAGACCGTGGGAACATCTTTGAGGTGCTGCCAAGGGTGCACCTTCATAAATTTCTGCCATTCAGATAAGACAACAAGGCAAGACCACAGACTCTTCAAACACCACTCCATTTCCAGCCAGAGGATAATATGATCATTCCAAAAAGCCTCAAATACATGAGTGAGTGTGTCATCCCATGGATGGGGAGCATGGGAAAGATGTACAGCCCAGTTGTGACAGGCATACTTGAAAGTGTCAGAAGCTGATTGGCTCTGTTCCAGTGCTTCGTTTGCAAACCTCTCAAAAGCATTCATAACATGAATTATCTCCCTGTCTGGTAGAAGAAGAATTTCTGGTATCACTGAGGTGGAATGGCAGTGGTATCTTAATGCCAGGAACACTGGAAACATCAAGAAATCTGGCAAGGTCTTGAACTGCTGGATTAATTGGAAAGCTGGCAGTAAAGGTATATCACTGATAATGATATAGTTGTTGATTGCTTCTGATGTCCTCATGAATTCTTCCATTGTCACCCAAACAGAGGCTGCAGGAGTAGACTGCCACACTTGACCATAGGGAGTCTGCAGCCAGTCTCACCCATATAGGGTCTGCAGCCAGTCTTGTCCTCCCTCTGTTTGCAGCCAGCCTTGTCCTCCCTCTGTCTATAGCCAGTCTTGTGCTGCCTCAGTCTGCAGCCCATCTCATCCTCCCTTGGTCTGCAGCCAGTCTCGTTCTTCTTGGATCTGCAGCAGCCACTCTCATTCCTCTTGAATCTGCAGCCACTCTCATGCTCTCAGGGTCTGCAGCCAGTCTTGCCCTCCTTGGGTCTGCAGCCAGAGTTGTCCTTTGTGGGTTCACAGCCACTCTTGTCCTTCCTGAGTCCACAGCCACTCTTGTCCTCCCCAATTCTGCAGCCAGAATCATCCTCCCTGGGTCTGCAGCCACTCTTGTCCTCCCCAGGTCTGTAGCCAATCTTGTCCTCCCAAAGTCTGCAGCCACTTTGATCTGCTCAGGGTCCACAGCCACTCTCATCCTCCCTGGGTGTGCAGCCAGGCGTCCCCATCCACAGTCACTAATCAAGATTGTAAATCTGAAGTGCAATTTCCTCGAAGCCACAGCATACAGATGACAGCTGACAATGGTTCTGGTGGCCAAACAAGGAATGCTAATGAGTCCTTTAACCTATGCGGGTCCTCAGGTTGCATTGCATTGTTTTGCTTCTTCAGTTCTGAGAGTGCATCCAAGAGAGCCATGCTTTTTGGAATCGCCATCATCAAGCAGAGAGAGGAACATGCAAGTAGGGAGTGAGGTGATATGATATTGCGCACTTGAGGAAGACTGCAGTTTGAGGGGTTGGAAACATAATCACGAATGGACGAGTGATAGATATTCATGGGGAGAGTGCTGTCTGTAGGGATATCCATGACAGACTGTAGCTGTATCAGTGTTTTCTGCACATCCTTGCCAAAATTAGGGCCAAGAAGTAACGAGATTTGCGAGATGGGAAGAGGATCTGTGAGGGTGGCAACAATGGACAAGTGCATGTAAGCCCACTTGGGGTCAGCACACATAGAGAGGATACGGTCATATAACTTGTACATGTCTGTTCCTGACAGCAATGAGCTTGTGAGCTTGAGCATCAGTTGCAACTGATTGTGGGGATCCCTGTCTTCATCATCATAAATGCCATGATGAAACATCTGCCCACTTGGCTCACCAGCTTGGTAAGGTCAGCCTCTGATGGCTGTGGGAAATCAGGATGGCGACCTTCCAGCTCTTTGAAGGAATGCCACAAGAAAGTATGGATATCGTTGTCAACATCTGCGCCATCTAACAAGATGATACCACCCTCCCCAGAAGTTCTCACAGGTATCTTGCACACCAACAGGCACACCTCTTTGCTCTGAAAGACTTTAGAGATATGAGTTTCTGAGCGACTCATGAGCAGAATGTGGATCACAGGCAAATCAGGCTCATGAAGGGCCTGTGCAAGGGAAAGGATGAGATTGGTAAGCTCAAGTTTGGATGCGCATTCATCAAGCACATCGACAACAAATGACAAAGGCGGACATCCACGCAATCTGAGTTGGAGTTTCTGGAGGGGTTGGAGAAAGAGAGCCTCCATCTGGTCACAGAGAGGCATGTCTGGGTCTAGTAGAGCGGGATTATCATGGATAGCTCTGTTCACATCCTTCCAGATGCTGGGAAAATTGTTGGCAAGTTGGTAGACAAGCATTGCAAAAAAATATCCAGCTGTGCAACGTTTCATGTGCTTGCGAGAGAAAAAGAACATCCCTGCCAGCCACTTTTTGACATTTGTCTCTTCTGTCACTTTTAGACCTCTCATCCTCTCAGCTACAGTGAACACAATAGCAGACTTTCTGATGCCTGCCATGCCATGCAGCCAAATGAGCTGATTCTTCTCTGTATCATCCAGGAATCTGTGGATGTATTTGAGGAGATCCACCCAGGTTGTTATGAACTAGGATAGTCACAACAACAGTTACTCGATAAGAGTAGCGACTGAAGTTGAATCAAGACCTTTACAAATGTAAGGTTCGTAAGACAAGTCAAAGAGAGTGTCTCTGGCTTGAATATCAGTCCAGACGACTTAGGATTGGAGGTCCTAAGCGAAGGATGTTTCTGGTGAAAACCTAGTAGATTAAAGTGAAGATCTACTGAGTACATGACCAGGTATATATGGTAAATAAGTGCTTTAGGGCAAGCACGATGAGTCAGAGATAAGACTGAGTCAGAGATAAGTCACCTAACGACGGCGATAGCGATCGTAGTGTAATACAAGCGAGTAAAAGATAAGGAAGATGAGTCATCTAGCGACAGCGATGGCGATCATGATGTAATACAAGTAAGTGAACAACGTGAGCAATGAGGAAAATGAATAGGGGCAAGTGTGACTGTAACACAGGTCCCTTGCAGACATTTTGGGTGGGGCTGACATTCACAGGAGTTATATTGGGCACCCTTGACAGCAACCTCAGACAGTTTCACCCAAGTTCCTTGAAGGACTGTCAAAGAAGTCAGAGATCATGCAAGAAATAAGAGGTGGAAGTATTGACATTGATTGTCACTCTTTGATGAAGGCTGTGATATATGAGATGCAATGAATCAACTAAAAGTACCAACTGGGTTCAAGGGTGTGGTTAGAAATAATCTGGGTGGTAGTTATCTGGAGGGATGCATATGACTATTTGAATAGAAACTTGTCAGCTGTGACAGGACTTGGTTCTGGAACAATCCAGCTGATGATTGATGGAGTGTGAGGAGCAATGAAGATGGGATGGACAGACTGGATGGTTGTGGAATGCAGTTTGAAGGACGACTTGGAGTAGGCACCAGTGCTTGCAAGAGGACACAGGGCCACTATGCAGCCACACTACTGCACAGCAAGACAGAACCACATCATACAGTAGCGCTCAGAGGTGAACTGGGCCCAGATGTGGGCCATTATGTGATCCCTAGCTAGATGATTGCTGTAGTGATCAGCTGTATTATTGCAGTGTTCAATAATGATGACATTCTTTGCAAAAAGGTCACTGTCTATCATACAGCATACTACAGCCACATACCTCTAGTACTGTTGTGGCCTTAGAAGACGACTTCAAAGAAGCTGTATGGTGAACAAAGGCTATACAACCAAAGAAATCCTGTCACACAGATCTCAAAGTCAACGTCATAAATATGCCACTGGCAGCATAGCCAAAATTCAGGCAATTGGCAGGAGTAGGCCTCGTGCTTTCACCCAGCATGATATCCAGTTTCTCATCCAACTTACTCGCCAATTAAGCCACTTGAGTGGAAAAGCACGAGCTACTACTTGTTGAGAGGTGATCCATCAGAGCACCCAACCCAGTGTCATTCCAATATCACATCTGTCACTGTATATATTCCCCCCATCATTGCACATCACTCACCTAGTTACATTTATTTTCTCTCTCTTTACTTAAGGCAGCCAGAAGCCTTCGTCACACCTCAGTCTCTTTACCATAGACTGAGGTGTGTACACTCTTGTTCTTCCTGTCAATAACATACTTATTAGCTTACCCGTAGGCTCGCGCTATCTTAGGTTCGTACATTAGGAATATAGTCTCTTTACCATAGACTGAGGCTCGCGCTATCTTAGCTCTCACCCTTAAACACTACTTGATTAAGCCCACTCTATCTCTGAATTTTCACTTGTTGCACATGAAAAGAAGGAGACTCCCTAATATGCAAAAAGTGAGATCTGAGAGCTAGCTGGGGGATACAGGAAAAAAAGGGGGCATGCGGGGGTAAAAGAGTGGCAGCGGCGCTTAGAACCTATAAACCGATACAAACGAATTCAAATCTGTTTGAAGCTTGGCGCGGCGAGCATTCAATATTCAATGATCATAACTGAACATCGTGTAGCGCGATCAAGGGTAAAAAGGTATCAGACCGTATGCTTATATTGATCGTTCATGTACATGATGTTTATTACCTTATCCCCTCCCCATAATGCATAGCAAAGTCATGCAGGGTATACAACCCAATATCCAGCTGTAGAGTAACATAAAAAATGAAGCAAGGTATTAATGAAACCCCTCATAGCGCATGAGCACGATCCAACAGGCCTCTTACGCGCCTGCTAAGTCTTTCGGCCTCTATCTTCCGATCAAGGACTTGCTGAGCAGGACTAGCCTTCTTCCGCATCCACATCTTCCCACCTTTGCAATCGCTTTCCGCTCTCTTTGCATGAAGAGCGGATAGATCGACAACACGAGGCGATGAAGAGAATTTGATGACGTCCCGGTAGAGAACCTTGGTTTCTGTAGCGAGCGAGCGAATGGTAGGAGGAGCGGGTGGCAGTTCGGTTTCGGATTCGTCTGTGTCGGATTGACCTGATGGGTCCAGTGGAGGTGTACGAACGCGGCTGGTAGGTTCTGGAAGGTGTGGTAGTGCTTGGATTTCCTTGAGCAGGTCTTGCCCCTTAAGATACGAGTTTTCTGTGCGCAAAAAACGGACGGTGCCACGAAGAGCCTCGATCTGTGTGAGAGTAAGAACAACAATAGTAAGATGGCTCTGGGCATGCACGGACCTGCTCCAGAAGGTGTGATGTCTCCACATTACCCTCCATGGGGACATTCTCTGAATCGACAGGTTGCGTGCCAGCAGCTGAACGCGGTAAGTCATTGGACCGTTCAATTGACCCCAATATAAACAAACACACCTTGTCGCTCCGAACCCGCAACCAACGCCTTTAGTTTCGCGTTGTCTTGCTCGAACGTATCCAAGTCTGCCTGCAGTTGTTCCATTGCCTCCTCGTACGCACGCTCCTGCTTGCGCGCCTTCGAGAGCTCAATCTCAAGATCTCCAATGGTATCCGCTTGCTTCTTGGCTGCTTCCATGCGTCGCTCCATGTGCTCTATCTTCACTACTGACTCTTGTATCGTTTGGTCCTTCGTCTTGAGACTCCGCACAAGTCCTTGTATTTCTTCCTGCAGCTGTGCAGCTTTGCGCTCGGCTTCAGCATTAATAGCCATGCTGGCTCTGATCTCCTCAATTCTTAGGACCCATGGTGGCGTGCCGGAAACTTGGTCATCGTTAGCGTGATATCGGCGAATATTAGAGCTGAAATAGGCCTACTCTTGAATACGCTCTCTGGTTCCATCGCCAAAGGGAGTAACTTGTTGCACTCCGCCGATAGCTGAGCAATAGCTTCACCAACTGCCTCGAAGCATGAGGTCCCAGGTTTCATGTCCTTGGCGACAGTTGTCATTGCAGTTTGCTTGGCATACGACAACACCGTTGCAAGCTGGAACGGAGCTTTGGCGCTACGGGCATCGCTAAGATGGGGAATTACTTGTTGGGCAAGCTACAATTGTGCAAATAAGCAATCATCCTCACAAGAGGGCACGAAAACACTAACAGAGATACCAAAGTTGACTAGCTCGGGAACTGCGTTGCTGAGAGTCTTGAGCTGCGAAACGAGATGCGACTTAAGTGCCGAAGACTCCTGGATAACGTCGTCGAGGCGCTTCGTAAGTTTCCTGCCATCCGCTCAGCATATATCTACAACACAACAAACCACCTTACTTAGACAGCACCTTGGCGCTCTTGCACTGCTCCAAAAGCTTCTGCAAGGGCTCGATGAGCTCTTTCTCGGGATCATAACCACCCATGTCGAGGACAACATCTATGAAGTAGTTTGTGTCAGCGACATTGTGACAGAAAGGCAGTGTCACGTACCCTCGTCATTGAGAATGACAGCAACAGACGTCTTCGTGAGCCCGATAGATGCCGCAAATACATCGAGATCATGATCAAACGACAGTGCATATCCGAGTTCGCGCTCGCCCAGATCCTGTTCGAACCCATCGAAATAAGTCTCTGCCAGATGATCGAATTGGGCTAGCATCCTATGTCAAAAGTAAGCATTGTCCCATTCGTCGAAATGAAAAGGCAGGGAAATGAGAGTAACGAGATATCGAAATGAAGACTTAACGCACTTGAGTACGTCACTAACGAATTCCATCTCCCTAAATTCATCCCGTCGAAGAAGATCAATATGTAGATCAATGCGTTTCTCCATCGGGGCGATCTCAGGGTATATGCGCCCGATATTGAGGAACGATATAGGGTCGCACCGCCTGAGGATACTAGCGAAACGTTTGCACAGCGTGGAAAAGGACGCAGCAACGGCCGCGCATCTGTTATCAGAGAATAAATGTTACAAGCGCCGCTGTTTGAAAGCTAGAAAACGCAACGTACTTCACATATTCCAACAAGCGTTTCCGAGACGACACCATTGAGTGAGTCGGGTAGACCATGGGCCAGTCCCACGATGGTGTTGATGAGGTCGGTTTTATACCCCAGGCGTGCGAAGAAGAGATAGCAACTTGTTGCGTCGCTGTCGGACTCGACGTATTGTTGAGGTAGATAAGGCTGGGAAGTGGGAAGTTAGCCGACGAGTCGATGAGGGATCAGAACAAGTGAAAAACACAAGGGAACCAAGGGAGTAAAGGGGAAATAACGGACAGGACGAGATGAAAGAAGCAAATACAGAGATCGAAAGGAGACAGACAAATGAAGTCATAATTTGAAGGCACGGCACGGCAAGAATACTTCATAATCACGAATTCATACTTGCGTTGCCTTGCAGACAGTTTCTGTTGCAACCAATGAAAGAAACGGGGGAGGGGGTGAAAATAAACAGGAAAGTCGGAAAGAGAAGAAAGCAAAGATAATGAATAGAGGGTAATGTCCCAAAAAAAACAGAAAATGAAGCCCACCTGCACAATTCCTAACAATTCTCCCCTCTCCCTCGCCTCGAGCTTCTTGATCTCCAGATCTACTGCCCTTGCCTGGTTCTTAGCAGCTGAGGACTGGAGTTGTCAAATTCAGTGACATCATCGTTGCCGTCTGGTGCGCAGCCGTAGCAGACTCGTGCTGCGCTGTTTGCGTCGCTGAACGCATGGAATCGAGTTCGCTGGTGAGTGGATCAGCATGACTCCCGCGAAGGCAAACGACTGAAGAAGTAAGAGAAACTAATAGGAAACCCACCCTTGCATATCTGCAACGACTTCCCTAAACCTCGCGATCGTCCCGTCCGCGTCTGACACTATATCTTCAAGTAACCCAACTCTGACCTTCTCCTCTCTCAGGTCCTTCTCGCGTTCTAAAATCTCGTCTCGGAGCTCACGCTCAACTTGAACATGGTTCTCTTCGAGTTCGTCTGTGAGTTCCTTGAGGGCCTCAAGGTCTTCGATTGTGATGCGTTGTTCTTCGATTTTCTAGGGAGGATGAACAAATGTAAATGACATAGAACATCGTGCAGTACATTTAAAACAAAAAGGACGCTCCAGGAGGGAAGGGCGGAGACCACACACACCTCCGAAAGCGATAAATTCCGTTCTGTAAGCTGCACGAGCAGATCTTCTGCTCCTAGTGCATCGTCAAGTTGTTGTTGTAGCGACAAGATCTGCGTTTCCGCATTGGAAAGCTTGATGAGTGTTTGTTCATATTGGCCTATTCAGGACATCAGTTTAGATTAAGTTCCGGGGATGAGAAAAGGAGTGGGGGCAGCGGATGATAACGATCAAAATGATAGGTACTAAAGGGACATGCCTTGCAGGTCATCGATACTTGTGATATCTTTCTCCATCTCTGCTATGCGGCGGCGCTGTTCCTGTTCCGTCTCCTGCGACATGTCGCGAAGACTATTGCAACGCACGAAATGAAGAATTCATTGTAAGAAAACAACGAACATAACGCACCGTATAAGCGCCTCCTTTAATCGCTCGTTCTGCTTCTCAAGCTGGATATATGCGAGTGATGTTTTAGCGTTTGAATCACCATCTCCACCCAATGCTACAAGAAATAGTTCATCAGCAAAGTTTCAAACCCAACACGTTATACTAACCACCACCGTCCTTCATTACACCCAGCTCCACTTCAACACGAGCAAGCCTTTCCTTCACCTCCTCCAACTCTTGTTCTGCTA
>NW_024538945.1:0-17173 GCF_016647635.1 Suillus subaureus
TACAACACCGTTTATACAGCTGGTGTGACCTCGTATTGTCTGGTGTGGCATGATTGCTGGCGTCTTACTGGTGGAGGAAGGCATGGTCCATACTCGGAGGTCAACTACGTCAGATCGTGTATACGAGAGAAGTCTGTCGGGATCTCGGAATCAGACCAGGTTATCTGGTAACGGCAATGATTTCTGGTGAGTCCAAGGGATATCTCCTTTCAACTTAATACTTGTCAGAATCACACAGACTATGGCTCACGACATAGCGTGCTTACATGATTCAATCCTTACACACAAGATGAGTAACGTATGCAGGTGCTGCGAAATTCGAGAATACGCCAGAGATCTTTGTGGGTATCTGAAGTCGCTGGTAAGCAAGTCGTCAGCATTAACTGTCTACAGCATCACTCACGGGAAGTACCTTTCAGACGAGCCCAGCGCTCAATTCCAGATATCAATATTAGTGTGCGTCTGGTTGGGAGTTGAGAAAGTTGGGCAGTCGTTCGTTGATGCCGTTTGTAAGCTGTGTCACACACGTCATCCTCGCAATTGCTTTACATCAATGAACTCGCTGTGTAGAGCAAGCACTCAGATCTGCGACCGGCGCTATGTGCATCTTCTTATACATATGGACTACATTTATGGCTAACCTCTAACAATTATTCGACAGCGTCGCGCACTCCTCCGCTCCGCATGTTTCTTCCGGCCTATGTTCGAACTTCAGCATACACGGAACATTCCCTTCTCAACAATGTCATTTTAGGCATGGCAGGTTGATAGGTGAGTGATCGTACATGTCAAGTGCAGTTGTCCAAACACTTATTCATATCCATGGATGCTACCCTGGCTGGGTGCTTCTCAACCTCCGGTATCGAATCCGAGAAACTCGACTATGCTGCATATTCAATTTCAAAGCTTCAGTCTCTAGGTTCGCCTGCTTGAATCTTTGATGAAGATATCCTCGCAGTTGGCGGCGCTGTGTTTCAAGCAGATGGCAAGGTTGCTTTTCAGAGCTTCACCCTCTAAGTCCGTACCTTTGATGTCTTGGATGCTTGTTGTTAATGTTTTCCTAGAACCGTTCCTTTCCTTTCCTTTGTGGCATTTCCTGAAATCGGAGGCGCAGCATCATCACCTGCTTGGAGCTTCCACGTTTTGCATGCGAGGATATCTTCACAGTTGGCGGTGCGGCGTTTCAAGCAAATGGAGGAATTGCTCTTCAAAGCTTCACTATCTCGGTTCATATCTTTGCTTCGTTTAATGCCTGTTCTGGCGTTGTTAAAGTTAAGTGGACTGCTTCAAACTCTCTGCGACAAGTACATAGTACCTGGATATATTGCATTTTGGCACGTCTGGTAAGGCCAGTGCCACAGTCCGCTAAATACTCGTACTAAGCTACCCTAGAAACACCATCTCACAACGAATTTCAATGGGTCTTTAATCTCGTTTGTTGTACAGAGTTCTAGAGTTAGGGTGTGTTGAGCACACAGAGGTTTGTGCCAACATCCACGGCCTGTTTCTCGGATCATGTCTGAATCTAACCTTGGCGAGTTGCTCTGCTATCGCATCGAGATTACCAGACATGTAGTGGACTTGTTGTGTCGAGAAATGTCTTTGACCTCATCCCGTTTGCGATTTATACATGCCATTTTTCGACTTTGTCACAGTCCCTTCATCATTAGGACGAAGACATCTTGCTCGTCATAAGTCAATCCTGATCACTGAGGGCGGGAAGGTCTGGTACTTGAGTTCAAATTGTATATTACTGTGCATTTCTAATATGGGATAAGCGGACTCCTTGAAGCCCGTGACTAATCTATGCTCCTCGCGTGCCTTCTCATGCGCAGGGAGGGGTGAAAGGAATGGCGCAGACCTATCAAGGGTACGTAGTCAGTGCGTGTATTGCGCATATAGCCAAGATAAAGTACGAACCTAGAGAATAAAGAACATTTGGTAATACGTAGCGACACCGACTGCAAAGATCTCTGGAACGACTCCACAGAAAGACATGCTGCAGCCCCGATCTCGATGAACGCCCAACATCAGGTACAGCCCAATATCAGGGGGACTGCGTAGGTCTCCAACAAGTCCCAAGTGACGCTTATTTGGCAGTGGTGGTGCATTTCTACTGCACCAGGAGGGGTGAAAGATATGGTGTAGAACTATCAAGGGTGCGTGGTCAGTAGGTGTTGTGTCATCCAACCAAGGTGAGGTACGAGCCTGGAGTGAAGAGCATCACTGTGATCTGCTCGAAACGCAGCGACATCAACTGCCATGATCTCCTCAAATATTTTGTGATGATGATGGAAGGTGACGACGTTACGACTCCAATGAACGCCTAACCCCAAGAAATGAGCATAAGCAGCAGTAGATAGCGGGGGCACCGCATAAGGGAGATTAAATGTTTGAAGTGAGAATGTCAAACTCTCACTTCAACATTTGGAAGGCAGCGACGTCAACTGCAAGGAGCTCCAAACTAGACATGGTCTCTTGTGGGCGTACAGGCAATGACGCTGCAGCTTGAACTTCGGTGAACGCCCGATAATTTACGCAGTATAAGTTGGAAGTACTGACGACGCGCCATTGGAGGTATTCGCCCAAGTCACAAGTTTGCTCTGCACTAGGAGGTGATAAGTAGTAGTGAGATGGAATAATATGGGCCGAGGCGACGTAGCCTTCAGAAGTACTTTCGCCGTGAGATGAACACGATAAGGTTGGAAGAGCAGATCAAGCGAAGGACTCAAAGTTCGAGGCGCGTTTTTACATGATATCTGTACCTCTATAGAGGGCTCTCTAAAAGTATACAATGAGCAAGGTGGCAGCAAAGACTGGATAAAAAACTTCGAGGATATGGAATGGGTCCAGCGTGGTGTTAAGTGTTCGGGCACTGTTTTGGCAAGCCTGGGCACGAGGTGAATCAACCACCAGTTCCAACTTCTGAACTTCTGAACGCACGTGGAAGGTAATTCATGGTTCTTGATAGTTCTGGTACGATATTGACAAGATGCTCTACTTGGTTGCGAGCTACTTACGCTCGTCGATGAACAAAGAGATTACATAATTACAAAGAACCAGATGCTGCAGTGTTAGTGCCCATCTGCATGCGGGAGAGATGCACAGCAGAGAAAAAGGATGAACGGGTCCGCAATGGAAGGGGTCGTGGCTGCATGCTTGCTGCATCTGGCGCGGTAGCATGAGCTTGCTGCTGTGATTTCTGTGCCGGCTGAGCAACATACAAAGCATGGACGGATATGATTAAACCACGGCAACGCGGAACACACGCAAAGAAATACATACCTTCTGTCTTGTACTGTAGGAACTTCGACAATAGGAGGACGACGAGAGAAGATGAACCGCCTTGGGCGGTGCTGGAGTAGTACAGAGGTAAAAACAATAACTAGTCAAAAATGCAGATAACTCACCTGGGCACCATTTTGCACGCCGTCGGAAAGGTTTGTGATAGCCGACGGGCTTGAATAGGTGGACGCGGCATAGCATTACTCTAGAGTGATAACCTTGAAGTTGTTGAAAAGATTAAGGAACAGGTCACGTACGTTCATCAGAGTTTGGACCTGCGAGTGGGTTAATATTAGTGTGGTTTTTGCCGGAGAATCATGAGATTTACATCAGTAGTAGATGAAATGAGGTCTTCAAGGCCAGCTTTTTTGAGAATGGCATGAACGTCCCATGCGTACGCGTTTTTATTTTGGCAACCAGCGACTAGCACCTTTCCATCAGGGGAAAGGGCTGCAGAGCGCAAACCACCTTCGTGCTGGAGGGGTGGTCCGACTGGGAGGTTGGTGTCTAGATTCCATAGACAGGCTGTTTTATCCCATGATGCACTTGCAAGGACGCGGTTGTCCTGAGACAAGGAGATCACGTTGACTTGGTCGGTGTGACCACGAAGGATGGCGATCTGCTGCCAAGTGGCAGTGTCGAATATCCTAATCGGGCCTAATGAGCCAGAGATAAGTTTCTTCCCGTCCGACGTCCATGTTAAGCTGTAACAGTGATATCGTGTTGAGTGTGTTGAGAAGCTCGCCCGTCTCTGCATCCCAGATTTTCACAGCATCCTCTATCTGTCCGCCTGTTGCAAGTTTTGATGAGTCGGGTGAGTACATCACCGCATACACCCATTGGTGCCCAGTTTTGATTGTCAGGATAGTTTTGCCGCTGTCGACATCCCAGACTCTTGCTGTCCAATCCCAGGATCCACTCACTACTCGCTCACCATCCGCCCTCCAGCACAATGCACACACAGTACTGATGTGTCCTGTCCATTTTGAAGTGACCTTCCCCGTCTTAACATCCCACAACCTCAAACTGTAATCGCCGTCTCCACTTCCACTTGCAATTGTCTTTCCGTTTGGAGACAATGCCATGGACCACACTGTGTTAGTCTCGTCCCGCCATTCCTCGCCTATCTGTGCACCACTCTCTAGGTCCCATAGTCGGAGTGAGCCGTCCGACGAACCTGTGATGATGTGTCGTCCATCAGGCAAGCGCGCAACACCATTTACCCAGTTGGTATGGCCTCGCATCGTCTGGCGTGGCATGATCGCTGACGTCTTACTGATGGAGGACGACATGGTCCGTGCTTGCAGTCTCAACTATGGCAGATTGTGGACTGTGTATACGAGAAAAGTCCGCCGGAATCTTGGACTCAGACCAGGTTATCTGGTAGCAGCAATGATTTCTGGTGCGTCCAGGGGACTATCTTCTTTCAATTCAATACTTGTCAGAATCACACAAGCCATGGCTCACGACACAGCATGCTTACGGGATCCAATCCTTATGCGCAAGACAAGTAACGTATGCAGGTGCTACGAAATTCGAGAATATGCCAGAGATCTTTGTGGGTATCTGAAGTCGTGGGTAAGAAAATCGTCACCTTTAACTTCCTACAACATTACTCACGAGAAGGACCTTGCAAATGAGCCCAGTGCTCAATTTCCAGAGATCAATGGGTGTCTTGTTGGGAGTTAAGGAAGTTGAGGAAGTTGCGCAGTCGTTCGTTCATGCTGTTTTTAAAGTTGTGTCCCATGCGTCATCCTCGTGTTCGCTTCACAGCAATGAACTTACTGCATAGCGCCAGCGCTCAGGTCTGCGACCGGCGCTATGTGCAACTTCTTATTCATATGGACTATATTTATGCCTCTAACAATCATTCGACAGCATCCCACACTCCTCCACTCTGCACGTTCTTCCGGCCTATGTTCGAACTTCAGCACACACGGGACGTTCCAATCATAACAATGTCATATTAACTGGTATGAAACGGTGTGGCAAGTTGATAGATAAGCGATCGTACATGTCAAGGGCAGTCGTCCAAATGCTTATCTATATCCATGCATGCCAATCCTCTACCCTGGCTGGGTGCCTGTCGACATCCGGTATTGAATCTGTGAAACTTCTCAGCTACGCTGCATAATCAATGTTGAGAACGGCCTAGGATGGTGGCAAGTCAGTCGACCTTCTGTTCGCCACTCACCCAGAAAGGAACTTCGCATTTTGGCACCATGTACAGGCAACTGCCAGATTTTCTGTAACACGTCGCCATCCATCTGGTTAGCAGACTCGTCAGGAGGTTCTTAGCAGTTCCAATTCTCTGCCTTCTGATACTCATTTATTAGTTCAGTTCGGGTGGTCGCGCATACTCTGACACTAGTAGGTTGATTTGATTTGTTGTTGTTCGTACACACGACAGATATGGCCCAATCTCAGTGTGAACGAGGCGCATGCTATAAGACGCGGACACCCTCTCAAATAACTTTTTGTTGACTATAGCGTCAGAAGTTAGAATGGCAGGTGAATCATCATGGTCGATCACTTCTCACCGTGCTCCCCCATCTTAGTCTCTGTGCAGAACTGATCAGTAGCTACATCGATTCCTTTCTGGCAGACTCGAGGGGCTATGTCCCGAGAGCAACCACCTATCCGCTGTAAGACTACATCCGCGTGTTATCACGGTTGAGTTAGTCCATATAGGAAGCCCAGAACAACGACATAGGATGGATTTGTTCCGTCAACGTGCTGTTCTACCCTAGTTGTACATCAGCTTCGCAGCAGTTGCCCTAGAGAGCGGGTCTCAGCTGACGGTGTATACCATAGTTATCACACCACTCTTGATCTTACGAACTCTGGTGATGAAATCTTGATGTACTTTGGACCTCATCGCTTGGCGTCAGAAATGTATCAAGGTTGAAACGTCCAAGTCAAGTTCCGATGTAAGTAATCTTCATTAAGGCTTGAACGAAAAGCCTAAGCGAAAATTGTTGTTGTTGTTGCCGAAACACTCGCATGCCTGCAAGATTGTGTGGGTTGGTGAGAGAGAGAATGCCATAGACGAGCGTGTACTTGAGAATGATTGAGGCTTCATAGCATCATGTTGAAACCAACCCGAGATCAAGGACGCCGTCCCTTGAAAAATCGAATATACACATTCTAGACGTGAACAAAACGACAACAATAATTACAAAAGAGCGAGATGTTGCAGTGTTAGTGCCCATCTGCATGCGGGAGAGATGCACAGCAGAGAAAAAGAACGAAACGGGTCCGCAACGGAAGGGGTCGTGGCTGCACGTTTGCTGCACCTGGCGCGGGTAGCATGAGCATCAAGAGCAGTGGGTATCGCAGACGTAGAGGGGGAGGCAGCCTGAGTCTGCGATGACGAGTATGATGCCTGAGCCTGCGATTGACCTTGCTGGATCTTGGAATCAGACCAGGTTATCCGGTAACGGCAATGATTTCTGGTGAGTCCAGAGGCCTATCTCCTTTCAATCCGATGCTTGTCAGAATCAAACAAGCCATGGCTCATGATACAGTGTGCGTACAAGTTCCAATCCTTATTCACAAGATGGATAGGGCATCCAGGTGCTGCGAAATTCAAGAATACGTCAAATCTTTGTGGGTACCTGAAGTCGTTGGTGAGCAAGTCGTCGGCTTCAACTGTCTACACTATCACTCACGGGAGGTACCTTGCAGAAGAGCCCAGTGCTCAATTTCCGGAGATCAATGGGTGTCTGGTTGGGAGTTGAGGAAGTTGGGCAGTCGTTCGTTTATGCCGTTTGTAAAACTGTGTCCCATGGATTTTTCTCTTGTTTGCTTCACAGTAATGACTTTGCTGTGTAGATGAAGCGCTCAGGTCTGCGACCAGCCCTATGTACATCTTCCTCCATATGGACTAGGTTTGTGCCTTTAACAATCATTCCACAGCGTCGCACGCTGCCCCTCCTCTCCGCACGTTTCTTCCGGCCTATGTTCGAACTTCAGCATACACGGGACGTTCCAATCTCAACACTGTCATATTAACTGGTATGAGACAGTATGGCAAGTTGATAGGTGAGCGATCGTACATGTCAGGGGCGGTCGTCAAAATGCTTATCTATATCCATGCATGCTAATCCACCCTGGCTACGTTTTTTTTATCCTTGTTTATTGTCCGGTGGGGCGGAGCCCACCCTGGCTGCGTGCTTATCGGCGTCTGGTATCGAGGGAAACTTCTCGGCTACGCTATGTAATCGACGTTAGGAACGGCCTAGAATGGTGGCGAGATAGTCAACCTTCTGTTCGCCACTCACCCGGAAAGGAACATCACATTTTATGTATCAATGACGCATGCCCCCCTCCGTACGAATGCCATCAAAAAAGTAGTCGCGAAGTTATTCAGCTGGGTTATGTTGTCGCATAGATGGGAATGTACGGAGCCGCTGCTACATGATATTCAGGATAAGGTCGTGTATGATTTGGACCCAGTCGGAACTGTTGTGAAGTTGCAGATGTTCTGCAAAGTCGCTCGAGATGCTGGGCATCGCTGGGCGTGGAGCGATACATGCTGCATCGACCAGAATAACAATTTTGAGGTCCAACGATCAGTCAACTCGATGTTTGTCTGGTATCGACACTCAGCACTCACCATCGTTTACATGTCAGATGTTCCGCCTTCTTCGAAGTCCGGCGCACTCGCAAACAGCGCTTGGAACACGCGAGGGTGGACTATCCAGGAGTTTTTGGCTTCTATAGTCGTCCTTTTCTACCAAGCAGATTGGTCACTGTATCTCGATGACCATTCTCCCAACCACAAGGAGTCTGTCGCTATCATGCAGGAGTTAGAATATTCGACAGGCATACATGCACAGGCGCTCATTGCTTTCCATCCGGGCATGACAGATGCACGAGAGAAACTGCAGTGGGCGTCAACACGTGTCACGACGTTAGAGGAAGACATTGTATGCTCGTTGTTCGGCATCTTCCGCGTTCATCTACCTATTCTTTACGGTGAGACGAAGCAAAATGCGCTTGGCCGGCTCTTACAAGAAATCGTCGCTCGGTCGGGCGACACTGTTGTCCTTGACTGGGTCGGAAAATCATCCTCATTTAATAGCTGTCTCCCAGCCAATATTATGTCGTACAAAGCCCCGCCATGCACGTTGTCATCTCTGTCCGAGGACGAGATGCAGACATCTGTTTCCACGCTGAGAAACACTGGCTATGGAGTCAGCTTTGAAACTGTATACCCTCCTTGACAACCTCAGCGCCCCCCGTTTCGCGAACTCCAGATTGCAACTTCCTTGCATCGCATTTCGCGTCACAGAAGTCAGACGGAGCCGTGACCATGGCCAGGACACATCTTTTACCTACTATGTCAAGGCAGACGGGCTTCACGACCTGCAAGTGACCACAAAAGCCAGAGTGAGTCAATTCTCGTCGGTAAGACCTACCCAACAGACATTCCTGCTTGTCCGTCCGTGGAATCGTTGTAACCTCAGGCTGCCTGACTTTGCGAATGACAAGACCATAACAACACGACCCTCATCAGGGTCTCCGGGCCTGTCAGACCAGTGTTCGGAGGTTTATTCCATGTCACCAGCTTGGTCCCAGTCCCCTGAGCGTAGTGCTTCAATGGATTCGCCAGATAGCCTCCATGCGCCGGTTGATTTGGAAGCGAACGAGAGAGCGTTGAGGTTAATCGTTCGCCTTGGACAGCCTTTTGGTGCACTTTTCTTATCACAGCAGCGTGGTTTGGAGTACAAGAGAATCGCGTCGGATCACAATATCATTGTGCAGGTCAAGAACATAGCTTCTATCATCGATGACATGATGAGCGTCAGGACGCTAGAGATATTGTAGTTGCATGTGTCATAGCATGGGGATTTTCTTTATTCGTATGTTATATTTTCCACCCCTTTGTTTTTATCGTATGTTGATTTTGGGGTTAAGCCAAACTGCTACTGCTACTATAGCATGACTCTGCCCGATTACTCTAGCTTGACACACGAGAGGTGCAGCGTCGGCGTTAATGCGACTCGCCAAACTAGTGTCACTTTAGCTGCGAGTCAATCGAAAGCGCATATCGCGTCTTCGTATACTACCTGGATTTCGCAGCTATCTGTCGTGCTTACACAACACAACACTGTGACGAGACCTCCAAGCTCTTCGAGGGCGAAACTACATGTAATATGGAAGTTTTCGGCAGGACTGCGGAGCGTTTATTGACGACGAAGGGCTTTGTCCGCAATCCCATACCTGTTTTGATGCGGGTGTCTTACCCCCACGTTAACGTTGTTCACAACTGTTTAACCTATACTGTACTCTAAAATTGCGCAGTATGTGGTAACTCCCAATATTCGTTGGCAATCACGCAGATCCCCATTTTCTTTCTTTCATTAACCTTGTCGTTTTATTTAGTTCCACGTCCTACAGTATATAAACTAGCTTTTACCTACTGGTAGGACAGTTGATCCTGTTTCCCCGGATACATTTTAGTTCAGACAGTTCACGCTTCGTTTGAATCCTAAGTACTGGTCTATTATCCCTCAAAAGTCAACATTCTCGTGTGAACACTTTCAGTGCCAGTGACACCCAATGGCATGTGCACAGCATCCGTTTAGCACTGCGGGCACATTAGGGGTGAATATAAGCGCCGGACCTGAACCAATCACAATTTGATCAACGAAAACAACCGATATACGAACTACCTCCCCATCTCGCATTCTTCTCTTTGCAATCTCTTGATAACCGGCACAATAGCTCAGTCTTCGTCACAACATCCAGCTGGGATGATGGCATAGTTGTGGCTTTCGTATCCAACTTGAAGTTAGGCCATATATATGTATATTAACTCAGTATCAGACCACTTTTTGATCATTCTTGACCAATCTGACCGGTCATTTCAGGTGGGACTCCATTATAAGGCTACAAGTCCTGGACTCCAGTATTAACCTTTCTCCTGTTTCACTCATCATCGAAAAGTGTCTCTAGGCTCTAGCGTACAATGGATACGCGTCCAAGGGTAATCTACCTTCCAGACACCATGACCAACTGGCCCTGGCCTCGTGCGATGAATCCTCATTTCGAAGTTGTGAAAGCTGAAGTCGATGCTTCGTTCCGTGAATTTAAGGCTCTGAGTGCCGAATCACAGGAAGCATTCGACAAATGTGATTCTGGTTCGGCCTCTGTTTTACTTGCTCATAACTCTTTAATGGTTGATAGTGGATACCTGCTGTTTTTGTAGCCCGTTTAGCGGCACTGAGTTATCCCAATGTATCAAGAGGTTCGTCTTCGACCCTAGCTTGGGTTCCTGCGAACTGCACACCTCTAATTATATTCTGGCTACATAGAACAGCTTCGAATCGCCTGCGAGTTTATCAACGTCCTCATCATTGTAGATGAGTACACCGACGTTGAAAATGCAGCAGTTGCTGAAGCAATGGTGGATATCGTCATCGATGCCCTACACAATCCTCATAAAACACGACCAGAAGGCGAATGTATTCTTGGTGAAATCGTACGACAGCAAGTATCTTCAAATTGTTTAATCATGCATTCTGAAGTTCAAGGAATCTTTGCGTAGATTTTGGGCTCGTGCGATTCAGACTACAAGCCTGCCTTTTCAACGTCACTTCATTTATAGCTATACCGCATACCTTCGTGCAGTAGTTGTTGAGGCTCTCGACCGCGACGAGGCTCATTGCCGTAGTATTGGTGATTATATCAAGCTCCGGCGGGATACATGCGCTACTAAACCTGTCATCGCAATATATGAAATGGGAATGGATCTTCCCGATGAAGTGTTTTATCATCCCGTCATTATCGAACTGGTTGAATGCATTGCAGAGTTGATGTTGATTGACAATGTAAATTCGCATTAAAGACGTTATGTGCAACTGCTGACAACATTCACAGGACATGATCTCGTACAATAGAGAGCAAGCAACTGGGGACGCGAACCATAATTTGATCACTATTGTCATGGTGGAACTCGGCCTCGACAGAAGCGGTGCGATGGCCTGGGCAGCACGCTATCACGCTGAAGTTGAGAAAAGGTTCACTGACGGTCTTGCGAAAGTGCCTTCATGGGGACCTTTGACCGATGTTCTAGTCAAGGAGTATCTTGATGGGATGGCAACATGGGCTCGAGCAAACCATTGTTGGAGTTACGAAACTCAAAGGTTTTGAGAAATTCCGTTTGGGCAAACGATTACTTACCTTGATTGAAATTGCAGATACCTGGGTACAATGGGCCCGGAGATAAAACGAACTGATCTTGTCCCATTATTGCCCAAGGTCAACCGCAAAGCTGCATCCGCGGCAGCAAGGGTCAATGTTGCTGATTTATCCTTGATGGATGCCACAGAAGACCGTAAGCAACCATCTACAAGCTCTAGAATAACCTAACGTGCTCCACAAGTGTCCGACCTATCTTCGCCCCAGGTGACAAGTGTGATGTAATTCAGAAGAACGGGCATAGATGGCAGATAGTATTGCAGTGAATATGAAACTCATCCTTAGGTGTGGGGCCCCTTTCAGGGTTCGCAGCTCGTTTTTCATGCACGTACCTCACGTTTCGTCCACTGGTTCATCGGGTTTATAGCGGTGATGAAGGTAGCTGCTGGCACAAATCATGCCAATAAATAATACATGCATTAAGGACTACATTATGTACAACAAAAGTGATTCGGTGTGTTTGATTGGCGTAACAAATTGTGATGTCCACAGGTCCAGAGTAAAATGTCCTTGAATCGAGCCTCTAGCTCAGTAAACACTATGATATATGCATGCGTGCTTCATGGAAATAACGCCAGTAACCAGGAAGTAAATGCGCGACAGAAAACCAAAGCTTCGGAAAGTATTCAGTCAGGTCGAAATTACAGATGATGGTATGACTCACACTATACAGCTTACACGACAGACGGTCCGCCTGAGTTGTCTTACACACCATGAACCGTAATCCGACAAGTCCAGAATAAAATACGAATGCGACGCTGGAGAATGCATCCATCCCCCAGACCTGAGTAAGACAAATCGACCACATCGGAAGTCCTACAAACATGGACACACGAGCTGGAGAAGGATGTGCGATTGGCAGTGTTCGTCTGCCTATGGAGCGATCTCCTTCCTGGTCTTTGAAGTCCTGTGCTTGGAGCGTGGTGGCAAACATGGCAATGCTAAGCAACACAGCTAAGAGAGCATTAGGCTCTAGCCGCGACATATCTCTGCCTGGTTGCGACGGTCAGTAGGTGTTGTCTTATCTGATGTCAGCTACATACCTGCAATGAGGGTGGCCCCGGCCTGGAAGCAAGCGTATCCTAAGCCAGTCATCAAGTTTTTTGAAAACCAATGATGGCTATGGACTTTGAATTCATTATACCAAAGAGTGAGCACAGTTATCGCTAGGCTTGCGCTAAGCACTTGGACGCTGTAGAATGCTGATGATACCAAGCATGTGGGGACCAGGCACCAGCGTAGATAGATCGCGTCTCGCAAACTGATGTATCCCGCCGGTATTGGCCGGCTAGCTTTATTCCTGCCATCTTCTGCTGGATCAATTATTTGATTCGCAACGTTGAAATGGAGGAGGTGAAGCCAAATCCACCAAACCACATGAACACACCGATAGGGGCTGCAGAGGGGGGCTGCCACCAGTGCGAAAAGTGTCTGCATTCATGATCTCAGAACAGGAAGTCACTGGAAGACGCTAGTATTTACCGTTGGAATGATCGTCGTCAAAATGTCATTCTGCGTGAAGAGATGGAGCGTCAACAGAGATTTCGAGATGGCTCGTCCAAAAACAAGGGCGCTCATGATTTGGGAGATTGTAGCACATATCCCATATCCTTAATAAATGTTGTTGATCAGGAGAAGCAGAACCAAAATTAGATGTTTGAGCTTGATCAGAGGCACTGTGCGAAAGTACGGAAGGGTTCAAAGAAGCTCGGCTGCACGTCCTGAATAGGGCGGGAAGAATGATCTTGTTCTATGCCAGCCGTTCGACAGGGTGGGTTTTCTCGGGGACCTACGAAATAACTGTCAGCTCGGAGAATTGTTCCTACAGGATAGCGACACGAAGTGGTGCGGATGGGCGGTCCGAGCGCCAAAGAGGAAATAGGACTGAGGATGACCACGCATACCAGTACAGATCTTTTCCGATTCTTGTAGCATTGTGGACGGTTCAGGACCACTTCGGGAAATTACGTCAACAATTGCCTAAGGGCATGTGAACAGGCAGAGTGTTAGATGATGTACAAGAGGCAGCTTCCGCGCTGATTTCCAAAGAAATTATGGTGTATGAGATATCGTCAGCCGGATAACATCAGAACACGTGCATGTGGATGTGGTCCTTGTACGACGTACACATAGTAGTATTGTAATATATGGTCGCACGGTCGCTCGAATTTGAAATTGTGCCAGCTGTCGTCAACTTGACCGTGGATTTCATACACGACAGCACGCACCAACTCCACTTCGCAGGCCGGTGATACGGATCGCTCCGATGAAATATCCTAGCAACGAAATAAAAGTAGTCATTGAACAGTCAGCTTGTATAAGATGAACGTCTTGCAAACATACCCCTTTTAACCGATGTTAATGGAGGACTTAGGCGTCTCCACCGATAACAACATAGAGATGCGGCTCAGGCGCCCTTCAATCGCTGTCAAATCAGACATCAGAGCGGCGTGCCTATTTTCCAGCGATTCAAAGATGTTCTCGTCGCTTTGCAGATTACTGCTCGCCGTAAATGTAGTAGAGGGGAGGTGTAACAAACGAGCAGAATAGGATCCAGACATTGTGGGTGTGACGCTTCTTCGGCTGAGTATGGACATTGCAGAGCCGGGGCGTGGACTTGGGCTGGGACTTGGTGGTCCATCCGACTCGGTTTCTTCTGCTTCCTCGGATACCGAAGCAACCACCACGGCTGGGAAGTCATCGGAGTCATAGGTTTTGTTGGTAATAATGGGCTGGACATCAAAACGCAGCTCTTTTCGGACGGTGTTTGAGAAGTTTTGGCCAGAGGACTGTATCAAGCGCGGCTTGCGGCCGCTGGCGAGGACTTTTTTCCTGGCGCTCATACCGATGCATTCCACGAGTTGCTTCATGGCTTCACGATCTGAAACAGGCGCGCCGCTGAGTTGTACGCCGAACAGTGCCCGTGCGGGGAAGGGTGTGAAATGCTGAAGAACTATGGGGACGAATAGGTGTTGCAAAAGCGGAGAAATGCGTGGGAGCGCTGGAAGCTTTGAGTGGTAGATGAGGACTAGATTTCCCGGAAGTGACCTGTAAAGGCTGAGGGGTGGCCAATCTGCCTGTCTCGTATTTTCGAGATGAATTGGTTGGCAGAAGGAATACGTCCTCAGTAGGACCCCACGAAAATCCGATGAAGGCCGACTCGGCTCGGGGAGATATATGATGAGGCGTGTCCCGCAAAATTGATATTCCAAGCGAAGTGTTTGGGGAAGAATGAAATAAAGCAGAGAACGCAAAGGGCTCCGAATTTTCTTCATCCGTGGGATCCGGGAGCTCTATGGGTGAGACGGGTGCTACTGATGCAGAATATGTGAATTGCGGCACATGGATGTCAGACGGTGCAGAGCCTACGCAAGAAAGAATGGATATAAGGAGAACTGTTGATATCCAAGACTCACGCGAATCTACACAAGACCAGTCTGTGTTTCCGAAAAAACTGGTGCTCTGTTATTTCTAGCACGCTACATCCCAAGACGATGATGCCGATCAGTGAGAAGTCTGTATCCATGTTGTTTGAGTGATGGCAGCATGAATAACTGCACAACAGACCTGCTAAGTAACTCCTGTAGTTTTTCAGAAACGGGAATTGCTACATTGAAGCGCAAGCTCGTCTGTCCAAAACGAGGGGTCAATGTAGGTACAAGCGAGATCTATGACACTGCAGTACCTGGTAGTCCAAAATCCTCAGATAAGTAGTTCGGATGTCTTTAGCGAAGAAAGGGGCCACTCCATATGTCAATTCGTACAACATTGCGCCGAGGCTCCACCAATCGACCTCCGAGCCATACGAACCAGCCTCCTTGGAGACTGAAAGGAGAAAACATTGTCGTCGATAACTCCAGCGCAAGGAGGGCATCTTCATGGGCTTGCAGAACTTCGGGAGAAATGTAATCACAAGTACCACAAGGACAAGGGTATATTGTTTCGGGACTGACTGGACTCCCGTCAGGCTCCGGAGGTGAAAGAGGCGCAGCAGAGCCGAAATCTATTAGAAGCATGTGATTGCTTGCTGTAAGAACGAAGTTCTGGGGTTTGATGTCACTGCATTGCGTTGATATGGGTACGGAATACTAAAGGGTGGCCCTCACCGATGTACAAAACCCTGGGAATGACACCAGTTGATGGCGCAGACTGCCTGAGGAGCCCACCAAAGTAAGTCTGCCTCATGAACTCTACCTTCAGGGCTCGACTCAAGTACATCCCATAATGTACCTCCTTCGGCATAATCCATGACAATGTTGAGGTGAGTGGAGGTCTGGAATGCACAAAATAAGTGCGGAGCCCCACGCAGAGCGCTCACGTTTCGCGCGCAGAAGAATATCCCGTTCCAACTGTGGAGAGCATTGCTGCAGAATTTCTCAGTATGGAAAAGCCGTTGATGGTAAAACAAGTGTTACTTCACGAGTCCGCTGGGCAAAATATTTCTCAATAGATTGCGAACATATACACGACCATTGAGCTGGCACGTCACTACGTCAATCTGAACAGACAAATCAGTGTATACGCAGCACATGTTCTTTACGCACTTACCATTCCGAATTGGCCATGGTCCAGTGTGCCCATCACGATAAGGTCACCATCTGAGAAACGGAGAGATTCTATCTCTGCAGTTCTCGCTATTTCAGCGGAGGTTGTGAGTTGAATACTGTCAAAATGCGACCGGCTCTTACCAGTCCTTCCTATGATCCGCTGACCATGCAAAATACGATCCAAGGCAAGGCCTTCTTCATCATCATCCAAGCTATTGAGTAACGAACCCAACAATGTTTTCCGTTTTGTCCAGGATAGAGACATGCATTAGGTCGAAAGTGAAAGAAATATCGTTTCTGGCTCCTAAAGCTAGAGAGGGTGAAGGAGATGATTCCAGGATGCTACAGACCAGTCGTATCTAAGTCTAAAAGCTGTTGTTGATTGTGTTCCTGGAACACGTTCCTTCGACTCGGCTTTTTGCGTGATCGACTTTAAACTCGTCCACACAACATTGACAACTGGGTCAACATCAACGTTGATATTCACCATGAAGCTTGTAAGGTGAATATCGCGCTTACTTCTATGATATTGAACTGACCCCAGAAGTTTTCACTATTCGAGCATTGCAAGGGTCGGGCGCTGACCCCAAGTTGTTTTCATCAGATTCTTGATGAAAACTCAATAATGAGACTGTGACCATCGAGCTCAAGATGGCTCCCTAGTCCATGGAACAATCACTGGTTCGTCTAATCGTCTCATTTACTCAAGTTTTACAACCCTCTAATTATTTGCAGGTGTCGATATGCAGATGAACACCCACGTCAAAACTGTCAAGATGACAGCCCGTAATCGGGACCCAACATCCCTCGACTCCCTATCTTCGGTAACAACATCCGGTATTTCGCGCTCCCTGATGCACTTCCTCTAGATACCCTCTTAGTGGATGACGCGCCGAAGCCAAAAGGCAGGAAGAAGGAAGAGCGACGCGAAAGGGGAAGGGGACGAGGGATGGACCGTGGGCGTGGTCGGGGAAGAGGTCGAGGAAGGGGTTTCTGATGGTAAATACCAGGCTCATTGTGAGACGAAGAGCGCGCGTAGGGTACACCACTCAGCAGATATAAACCCCTCTATGTATAGCTAAACGCCTTGTGTCTTGTCCCTCTGAAAAGCGGGTTACTACTTTCAGTAAGAT